>NW_010532777.1:0-8382 GCF_000687285.1 Phaethon lepturus
GCTTGAAACACTGTGAAGTGAAAAAAAAAAACAAAAACAAACCACAAAAATAATTGAACAGTTCAAGATCTGGGACAGTCCCCTTCTGTGAAAGTACTGAAACTGAAATGGAACTGGTCTTAGGTGAAAAGTGTTCCTGAAGGTTTGAACCTGGATGGGACCCATTCTCTCTGTTGTTCCTTCCCCGTTTCTTCCCTAAGCAGTGGCTAAAACGTACTGGATGCACGGTTTTGATTTTTATAGCTTGGGATCTGAAATGAGTAAAGGTTGCTCTAGGTAGCTTGTATTTCTATGAGGGTAACTCAGATTGACGATTTTGTGCCCGGCTGGAGCGTAAACGTTCACAACCAGACTGGTGTTGGTGTGCCGCAGATTTGGTACCGCGAGCATCGCGATGTTGTGCATAGCCAATCCCACAGACCTGTGGTGGTCTTAGATTGAATGAATTTCATCCGCCTGCATCAGCGACCGAGGTAACTCCAGAACTGGAGTGGTTTGCTTTGGGCTGGAAGGCAGCAGGGAGCCGTAGGGCTGGGAGCCATCGTGGGTTGAGGGAGCAAGCTGGCGCTCGTTCCAGCTGGCGGCATATGGGTGGGTTGTCGTCAGCCCCCTTCCGTCTGTCCCACCGTTGGGGTGGGAAGGGCCGTTGGGGTGGCCCTTCTCCTGGAATTCCATCTGTATTCCAAGAGCAGTTTCTGAACAGCATCTCCTCCAGGGATGACGTTGGGCTTGTCAGCCTTTGGACGCTTCTGGGTCTCCTGCTGTGGGAGCAAAAGTAGGGAAGAGCTTTCATGCTGGCAAGCGAGCGACGTGCGTGGCTCATGCTCATGACCAGCATCTCCTTCGTTCTTGCTCTAAAGCTATTCAGACTGTAATTTCTTTTCCTGGCCTGTTAGTGTTGCTTTACAGTTTACCTTCCATGCATTATCCTGCTAAAACACTAGGCTGAAGAGGTGAAACAAACTTTTTTTTCTTAAAAAAAAAAAAACAAAACCTAAACCTCTTTGGCGTTTCATCTTTATTTAGTGGCCCCAGGGTGCTTTGCAGTAATTTCGGGTGCAGAGGCTGTGGCTTCATTTGACATCAAATGCATAACTTTTGGGCGTGATGAAAGAGGGCCACATTTTGACAACTTTGTGCCAGCTTGTTGTATTGTGAATTATTTGCTTAGCAAGAGTAATTTCTCTTTGTGGAGGCAACTGATTTAAGATTTCTTTTAAAATCTGTGTGGTTTTGAGTAGCAGATGTAGATTCCTTTCACACTGGCGACAGAAGTGTGTGAGTAAGGGATCTGTTACAACCCCTGCTCGGAGGTACGTGCGGTGGCAGTGCCTTTGCAGCAGTGGTTTTATTCTGAATGCGTTAACATGGGCACCCCGACTTAATTCTGCTTATATTCACAGTATAGGCTGTCTTTACCTTTTTAAGCATTTTTAAAGTATTTATTAAAGAACCAAAGGAAACCAGATGCTTCTTATGAGCATCAAGACAATTTATTATACATAGTTTTAAATACTATGAATTTCTCAATCCACATTTTAACATTAGTGGGATATTGCAAAGACATTCCTTTTCCAGTTTTTACTATTCCTTTAAGGGTCTCAGGGAGGGTAAACTGGTCAGCCATATTTATTTATTTTACTGAAATGTATTGGAATAATTTTTTAAGAGAGATTTTTTGAAGATGCCCCTGAACTTGTATATTTTGCACTGCTTTATAAATGATCCATTACCGATTAGGCTTGCGTGCATCTCGGCCATGATCCAGCGAAGATTGTGAGCGAGTGGCGAGCCCCTCTGGCTTCAGCGGGGCTAATCCTGGTGCTTCAAGTCAAACCGCGCGCTCGCCGCCTTCGTTGAATCTGGGAATTTGTGCAAAAAAAAAAAAAAAAAAAAGCATTGTGTGTACCAGGAAATTGCTTCTTTTTCAAGTGAAGATGGACCTGTAGATCAGTTGAAAAAGCTTTAACGCCGTAACCAGCTACTCATGGCTACTGGTAGAGTTGGTAACATCTGTCTCTTTGGGCGTGCCTCCTCGATAAGGTAGCTCGCTATAAATAAGCGGGAAGATTTCTTTGGAAGAAGTGACCTGTAATTCTGCATTCAGTAGAAATTGCTAGCTAAGCGTTGAACCTCCCCGGCCTCATCCGTAGCTGTTGTGTTGTGAATTTGAAGGGTAGCGTTTGCTTTTACGCTTAATTTCTGAAGTTGGCATCCCCACGGCACGCGTCCACGGGTGGGATTCCCTCCGCGCGGTGTCCGTGGGTTATCCCGCTGTCGCTGGGGAGCGCGTTTAAGAACCAAACCAACCAAAACACTAGTGTAGGGGAAGGACCAGATTCGTGGTGTTCAGTGGCACAGAAAGCAGGTAAGTAAAGCACAGTGTTACGTTTGCGAAGTTTCAACTCTTACACAGACACACACGGACACCGACACAGCTTGCCCGACTTGCTCAGTTTGACGTAGTTCTGCAAAGGAAAAATGACAGCGTTTTACACCACCAGGCTATTTATTTTAATTGGAACACTTTGCTTGTTTCAAATTGGACAGATCAAAAATTTGGCAGCAGCTTCCGTGAGTTTATTTCCACTGAGATGTTTTCACCTGCCTTACCAAGATCATTCTCAGTCTACTTTTTTAAGCTCTACCATAAACTTAAATTATTGAAAATTTATTAATTGCTGACTATATAATAACCTTTGCTTGTATGTAACCGAATGGTTTTAAGAGCCAACATTTAGAGTATGACAATGGAGCTGAACAGTTTTTAATGCGCAAGCAGTTCTGTTCTTGTGTATGACTTGTAACCTTAATTTACTGTGTAAAGATGGTTACATTATTTCCTTAGCTTTGTTTGTTGGAGACAAATATAGAATGCTTGTTTGAGTATGTCAAAACATAATCTTATCTTGTGGATTTTTATGTTAATGTATTATACGAGCTATATTTTTCATTTGCCCAGAAAGACAGCTTGTATAACGCTTTTGAAAGTTTTTCCGCTCTGTAAAGTCTTTAGAGCTGGCAGTCCTGTTAGGTTTGTTTTAATCTTCATGCTAAAGTGTCAATGGTGGTTTTGTGAACTGGTCAGAAATTCACAGGTCTTAAATGTTTTCGGGAAATTTATATTGGACACTGCTCTTTGTCTAGCAAATAAAAGATGTTAATATATTCCTGTTACTGGCATGTGCACGACTGTTATTAGAAGCCACTTTATCATTTTCCTGCTTTAAATAGAAATGTCTATTTATGAATTCTGCTTGTAGTTTTTTCACAAATAAAATAGTAAAATTTAATTAAACCTGAAAGCTCTCTTTTTTGGGAGATGCCAGTATCCAGAGAAAGCGGAGAGTCCTGTTGTTGAAGCAGTTTGTCGGTCTGTACATCTTGTCCGTGAGCTGCCGCTCGAGCACCCCACTTCTGCAAACACGGGGTTGTGCACACAGAAAGCTTCAGTCCAGCGAGTTAATCCAGTTTGTCCCCTGGGACTGATGACGTGCGGAAAGTTTGTGGTGGGTGTGTCTGCAGAATTTGGGTTCTGGTACTTGGAAGGAATCATTTTTCCCCTTTCTGTAGCTGCATAAGCAGCGAGGCTTAGTGCAGAGGAATTTTAGTGAGAGCCCTTGGGAGTTCCTTCGGCTGTCTTGCGCTAACGAACTCCCATGAGTAAAATTAATAAAAGTTAATTGAGAGCCTAATTGTATTTTTGTAGCATAAAAATACTGGTATTTTGCAAGCAGTATTTTGGTCCTCTGCCTAGGAAACCAGGTGATGTGAACTACTGTGCTCTTTCTGGTTCATATTTCTCCCCCGCCCGAGGTGGGAGGCGTGTGATGTCGCTGCCCAGGTGGGAAGTTGAAATTTGAAAATGAAGCAATAGTTAAAATGCAAAGGGGAGAAACATCTTACTCTGGAGCTTTTTCTCAGGAACGTGGGGACAGTGACTAAACGAAAAGCCGTTTGGATATTTTTGTGTATGCTGGGGGAAGCGTGTGTTACAAGTAGAGGTCGCTTAAAAAAAAACCACTCTGCAAACAGACTCTTAAAGGCTTTCAGCCTCAGTTGGAAAGGATTCAGAATCCGTTGTGCCAAGAATAAGAAGAAACAGGAAAGGTAGTGGTGGTTCTACAGACCCGAAAAGCACTTGCTTGGCATGCCGGACGTGCGGGTAGAGAAACGGTCCTTCCCTCGAAGAGCGTACGGTCCCAGTCCTCAACCTGCAACCGGCCGAAGGCGCCGGGGCAAAGCGGCGAAGAGCTGCGGGAGTGGAGGAGATGGGCGTCATCTTCATCGGCATCCGCCTACTTCATCGCCGGGGGAAGCTCGGATGGATCCAGCGAACGATTTCCATGGCAGCGCCGGTACCTGCCCAGCCTGCCCGCTTACCGCTCCAGGTAGCGGGGTTTTGGTTCGCCGGTCGCCGGGAAATCCCTCGCCTCGGAGCCGGGTGAGCTGCAGAGTCGGCCCCGCCACGGGGGAAGGAGGCTGAAGGCTGCGGGGATAAGGGCACCCGAGGCTGCTTCAAGGTATGTACTGGACTATGTGTCGTGTTGAAAGGCTTGGGTTTGGTGCCTATAGGGAGTACAGAAGGAGCTGCGGAGATGGGGAAATCTATTTCATGGCTCCTTAGGCTTTTGTAAACTTGTTTCTGGGCCAAACAGTCAATTGTTCTAAGACTTGAAGGTGTTAGAAAAATCGGCACCCATTCATGTAACGGGGGAAAAAGGGGAAAAACCCCTCTCCTCCTGTAAGGCTAATTTTTTAAACTTTAAAAATTTAAATCTGAACCTAGCTCCTTTGCAGTTCGAGGGCAATTAAAATGAGATGTTAACACCCTGCAGTGTGGAAGGAGCTTTAGAAACCCACAGCAGGGTTATGCCTGTTCCTTACCCGCCAGACGTGCAGCCCTCGCAGCCTTTGGCTCCGCGCGTCCGGCAGCGATTTCGCTGCGTTTAATGGACGACAGGAGTTCCCAGAGGCCAAAGCAAAAGTTGCCTGCAAAAGACGTGACGGATGTGACAAACGGCCGTGCTGGGCCAGCTGCATCCCACGGAAACAGGAGCGTCCCGTGGGATACAGTGCCGAGTGCTGTGCTGAGTCAGCAAAGCGCCCTGAGACAGGGCTTGTGTTTGGATCCCAACTGTGGGCAAACTCCTTCCCATCTCAGGGGCACCTACATCAAGCAGAAATTGCGATTTCTCCACGATTGCAGAGCTGCTGCCTGTCTTTCCTTGTTTGCACGGCCGACAAAACCCCCAAAGTCCCAAAAACCTGGCTGGAAAACTGGGTGCCAATTACTGCGGGAGAGGGGTGTGAAGACGACGCGCTGCTGCGCTTGTGGCTTCGAGTGTGGGTTCCTTCAGGGTGCAGATGTTTGGCTTCAGGCAAGCGTCTCGCCTTGCAGCAGGGTGGACGGATTGCTGCAGCCCCATTTATTTGGTGGTTTAAATGTAAACCTGAGTCTACAATGTCTTAAAGGGAGTAGAGCTGTGGAAACTTGTGATTCACAAACTGAAATGCTTAAAATAAAAACCCACCAAAACCCCTCCGAAAAACTAGCATGAAGGCTTCTCCACATGAATCCTTGTTTTGCAGTTGTCTTTTCTTCTTCTTCCCTGAGCTGCTTTCCCTTCTCCCCTCTGGAAAAAAAAAAAAAGAAATTAAGTGTACAAAAGCGGTAGATTGCATTTCATGCATGTGCTATTTGCTAGTTTCTTAAATCCCCTCCCGGTGCTCCGGATTCACGGGGAGGACGCCGTGGCTGTGCAGGCTCCGAAGGGAGGACCGGGAGGCACAGCGCAGGCTTGTGGAAAGCCAGCAGGATCTGGAAGGAAGAGGGAGAACGGCTGCCATCTGCAACACCTGGGCTCCTTCGTGGCTCTTGTAATAAGGACAGGGAAACATCAGGTCTTTCTGCCTTTCTTTTTCTTGGCTGTTTCTTTCTGGACTATTTACGTGCATAAATCTTGCTTGTCTTTTTGCTCTTGCTGTCAGTAGGCGCAGTGAGGCTTGTTTGCTGTTTTCCGCCTTACGATGGCTGGTTGCTTGGTATTTGTACGAAGCCCTTTTCTAGACAGGGTTGAGGCTGATGCTGAACCTGTCTAATAGGAAGACATTGGGAACAACTTCTGCGGTGTTTTCTCATTGCTGGTGTAGGTGTCTCCTCAAAGAAGGAGCTGCATGCAGAAATCAGCAACCACATCGAAAGGATCTTTCCGAAATTCCTAATCAAAGCATTTCAAGCCACACCAGCGCAATTATCCCGCTAATGAAATTCTCCTATGGGAGCTTGTAACAGTGAAGAGCACTCTCTACCTAACTCTGGTCTTCACCTGATACTAATGTTGAAGCTAGAAAATGGTGTCCTCCTGCAGCCAGGTCATCTCGTACTGCCAATCTCACAGCACTGGCCTGAAGTCCCCTGCTGCCCCTCAAACGGGGATCGCTCTTCGCAGAGCAGTAAGTCATCTGGCAGCCCTGGCTGCGCAGGGTCCAGCGGAGGCAGGAGCCAGTTATGCTTCCTAGATGAGGAATCAAGAAACAAATACTTCTTTGTTCTCCTCTATGTCTCCATACCAAAAAAAAAAAGAAAAGAAATTGCTCTCCACCATGACTATTTATTATTTCCAGGATCCTGAAGATTTCATGACTTTCTAACGTTTCTAATTTTTTTTCCAACTTCTTTTTTTCAGCATTAGGAGTTGTCAAAACTGTTCCGACGTACTTGAGAGGCCGTTCCAGCACGCACATCGCCTCTTCTCCAAAACCATCCTGAGAAGGGCGTAAAACTGCGCAGTAACTGGTAGAAAATCACGGCGTGGGAATCCCCGTCGCTCTGCCTCCCCTGCGTCGGCAATCCTCCCCTCCTCCTCCTAGCAGGTGAGGCAGAGGCGTTCAAAAGCCTGTAACGCCGATAGCGTTCACTTAAATACCGTGAAATTCCCAGTGTAATACACGCTTGATAACAGCGCATCAAAAGCTTTTAGGAAGTATTAATTGGCCACAGCTACTGGGGCTGGCCAGAGTTGGAGAGAGGGGGTCTGAAGTGTTTAAGCTGCTGTAGGTTGTTCTCAGGTGTTGGAAAAAACGAGTTTGGGAGATGAATTTGGGTACGAAAGACCCCTGTGAGCAGGAGGAAGCTGGCGTGCTGCAGAAACAGCACATGGTTGCCCAGGTAAGAAGAATGGAGGTGACTAAAGCGGGTTTTTGTTCCTCCTCAAGCTGTGCTGTCAGGGCTCGATGATTCATGTTGCCTGGGAGGTTTGGCGTGGAGTTGGCAGGAGGAGATTTTTGTGTGTGTATGTGTATTTTAGGAGGGATTAAAGCTCGGAGAAGGGAAGCAGGAGAGCCACTGAGATTTTAATTCTGCCTTCACCCAGAAATTAATACCTATCTAATACATACAATCTATAATATATAATCTTATACATAGATATATGTATGTTAGACTTCACGTAGGTTGTAGAGTCATTCTCTGTGACGGGCTAAAGACGTAGTGAAGTTTAAAATCGTGACTTGTGAAAAGCCGTTCCTAACTGGGCTTTACTCTCTCATCGACTCTCTCGAGGAATCGCCAGCATAAGCCAAGTATAAACAGGGCCAACAGTCCCTCCCACCCCGTTTAGGTGGTTATTACTGTCTTACTCTGCAAATCAGCTTCACCAGCAAGTAGGCTGTCTCCCTCTGTTCGTACGCTTTACCTCCCAATGGGGTTTGTAAAAATAAGATGAAGAGAGGGCAAAAACCGCGTGGTTCTCCGTTAAACTCATTTCTTTCTGAGCCAAGAAAGACAAAAATTATGGAGCGGCAGGAGGAACCTGGGTAGGGCTCGGGGCCGATGCTACTCTCTGGGAGGGTCAATTTATTTATACATCCAGATGTTTTTCCCAGATTTGAAGAGACGTCCATCAGCCTCGAGCCTCCCAACGGCTGTTGGAAGAAAAAAACTGGATGGCGACGCTGCCCCGCAGCCGGGGGAAGCCCAGGGGATGCCTCTGCCCGGGAGCAAACGACTTGCATCTCTCAACATTTCTCACGTGCGTACGTGCCTGTTCTTCGCTCCCGGCGAGGAGAATCCTCTGCAATCTCCAAATCTCCCTGTGCAGCCTTTGCGAGAGGCTGAGGCTTTGGCCGAGGGCTAGGGCTGCATCCAGGCGTTAACAAGCCCGGTAGCAGGGAGCCTGCGACAAGCCCGGGGCTTGCGCTCGCAACCGGGAGGCGGCGGGATGGAAACGTGTTTAGCTGCTCCCGTTGTTCTTCTGCAACCGAAGTTCTCTTGGTGTGAAGGTAAGGCAGGAAAATGTGGACTGGAGTTCACAGAATCATCAAGGTTGGAGTTGTGGAAACAAGTGCCTTTTTGCCTGGAAAAGGAACATGCTGATTGCC
>NW_010532778.1:0-33338 GCF_000687285.1 Phaethon lepturus
GGGACGGGGTGACGCCGCCGCCGCGCCTTCCAACCCGGGGGACAGCGCGCAATATGGGGAGTCACTTCGGCGGCCGTGCGAGGCCTTCGCCGCCGTAGGATGAGGACTCGCCGCCGCGTCGAACTCCGGCGTTGCGTGTTCCCACAAGCCAGGGAAACACCCCACCTGCTCCTGGCAGGGAGACGACGTGTTCGGAGAGAAATACTCGCCCTGCCCACGGGCCTTCAAACGCCCACAGGCTCCTGGGCTCTGCCCCCACCTAATCCTCCCTTTCTGTAATTCCCTTGAAATTTAACTAACTTTATTATTAACTAACTTTCCTTCCACCTGTCACAATCCCCGGGAAATCCCAGGCGGAATTCACCCCACCCAGCCACCCCTCGGATGAGACGGTTGCGAATACACGGCAGCCTCATCAGAGCAAACTTGATGAAGTACTTGAAAAGAGAATTTAGCAGCGCATACACAGAAGAGCTTCTCCCAAAAGGCACAAATCCTCTCTTTACCATGTGAACTACTCTATCAAACCAATGCACTAGTCACGTATAAAAATGAAAAGCAATAATTAAAAAAAAAAAAGGCTGTTTTATGTTGCTCAGCAAGCAATAGCACGCCTAGATAACCCAACTCTTTGGAGTAAGGGTCTTTGCACACCAGTCTTAACATTCCTTTGACTCCGACAAAGTGGAATAAAATCTATTTCAAATATATTATTTGATGAAAGCAGATGTCAGCAGATACTGCCTATGTAATTGATATTTGATTTATTCAAGATTTATGCATGCTGTGCCTTAGATTTATTAATGATAATCCCCTGCTCTTGTGTTTAATATAGTGGAACCAAAACATAATTTGCTGGGATCAGTCAGAAATGCATCAAAGTGATTAACTCTACATGCAAACCATTATCCAGTGACATCCCTACTGTGCATAGTGCAAAAGGAGGCAATAATACAGTAATTGGCTTCACTTAAGCAAGTCAGATATTTGCTGTGATTGCTGGTAAAATTTGGTCCCTTTAATCTCAATGGCATTACTTCCTTACATCCTTCATCTTCCCTTGATGCACTCCTATTCTCAAAAGAGTCAGAAACTCAAAAATAGCAAAAAAAAAAAAAAAAAAAAAATCAACACAATCAAAACCCCTCCAACAAACTGGCAATTTAACACGAGGAACCCATCAGAATCACAGTCAGCAAAGCAATGAAATACAGCTCTGCTCCCGAGAACCGCTAAAAGTGCCTTTCTCCCCTCCATGAACGTAGTATTTGCCAGGTGTTTGTGGCACCCACCGCACTGCAGTGATGTGATGAGGCGGAGGGACTCTACAAGCAGCAGGACGCACTTTGTGTCCCCAAGGAGCGAGGAGGAGATTTAAGCCTTGCCTGCGGCCCCCAGCACCCCGTATCAGGAGGGGACGCGCGCCCGGAGGAAAGGCAGGTGGGGAGCTGGGCAGAGAGCAGGACAGCAAGAATAGCTTGAAGAGAGTTCCAAAGAGAGATTAAGTTCAGTGGGGAGGAGAGACCGTGACTCTACGAGCAGCCGCTGAGGCTGGAAGGGCATCTCCTCCTCCTCCTCACCGCTGGGTGCTAGTCCTTTGTCCGGGGAGGGAGCAGGAGGCCCTTAGCTCGTGGGGCAGAGACTCGAATGCAGAGGCAAAGAGCAAAAAGGGCACAAAAAGCCCTCGTCCACGTGGGCAGGAGGAAGAAAGCTGTTAGCAAAAGGCAGCCTGTCTCCTGTGAATTTTCTCACCGGAGTCATGACAGCCAAAGACTCCATTTAGTCTAATTAATTTGTTCCACTCTTGAACAATACAATTTCGGCTACACGTCTTACGAGTTGTTACATTTCTGGGCAGATTCATTGCTACTGCAAGAGCGACCATGTGTTTCCGTGTTGAGAAACTAAACCTTTTAGCTCCTGGACCAGCACGGTAACTCTGCCCCTGATGAGCATTGCTCGTCTACAGGTGCTCATCTACAGGACAGGCTAGATCCCTCCCACAAAACCCAGAAACCACTTTTCTCCCTGAGTCACTTGGGCACTGTAGCAACAAACCCTACCTGAGAGCAGCTGACAGAAGTTAAATCTTATTATCTTGAGAGTTAATCCTGGGAGCCGATCAAATAAACAGATATTGAGTGAAGATCAAATTTTTATGCATGCTCCTCCACCCTTAGCAGCACAAAGCAACTCCACAAAAGTCCAACCAGTCTAGAGCTTGCAACTTCTCCTCATCCAGGCTCGGATTTGCAACGGTTGCAGTGTTCTTCAGAGGTTGTGCTCAAATTAAAGCTTAGGTTGAATAGGATGGCCAGAGCAAGAAATGCAGCCCTCTAGATTCTGAGAGGTCCAGTTTTTGCAAAAGAGCTCTGACGTGATAAAAACAAGCAAACAAAAAGCCCCTTCTTGTCTCCGTAACCACGGCTCCTGAAGCTGTCCTGGGGCAGTGCTGCCCTAACAAACAGTAAATGGGGTGCTCTGGCATTCAGTCTAAGCAGAAAGTAGTTGTCTCAAGAGAAAACCATAGCCCAGCAGAAGTTTTTAAATGTGATGTTTGCATTCTCTGTCATTATCACTTATGAAAAGAACATGTGATTAACATTACTTTCTCGTTCCTTCTACCTGAAATGACATCACCAAAAAAAAAAAAAAGTCTCCCCTCATTTCTCCTAGATGTAACGGTGATGTGTTGTGATACAGACTTTCCTCACTAAGAAAGGTTTTATGTGGGCCAATGTTCTGCGTTGAGGGTGCTGGCTGAAGAATGCGGTGCTTGCAAGCCACAACAAATTCAACAGAAAATAGAGTTGCAGTAGTGAGAACTGGGCACGGGGCCTGCCTTGCCTCAAAGAAGCTTTGTGACCTGCCAGCTAGAAAAGAAGGATCCCCTGCATGGCTTGTTAGAGCAGATACTGAGAGGAGGCACGAGTGAGAGCTGCACAAGAAAGAGGAAATGCTCTTCTCTACTCTCTCATCTCCTTGCCTTCCAAGAAGAGGACACAGCCAAGAGGCACCAAAAGCAAGCAAGCCCCAGCCGGAAGGAAAAAAAAAAAAAAAAAAAAAAAGAGGTAAGAGGTGGGGTACTTTATCCACAAAGAAAAAAAAAAATCTACACTTGGAATCATTACTCCTCCTCTTTTTTTTGTACCCTCCTACTGAAACAAGCCAGCCTCCTTCCAAGGGCTTCCTCTCCTTCGACACCAGGTTAGAAGAGTCTCTGCTGGCCCAGCATATACCCCAATGCACCAGTATTCATGGTTTTCCCTTTGCTCCAAGCTTTTCTATACAGTACAAGAGAGTCCTATTCTCATGGGCTGTATAGTTCTCCAAGTATAGAATTTATGCTCTAGCCAACTTCAGCGAATCTTTCTCTTATCTACCTGGTTATTTAAAGAAAAAAAAAGCCATCCTGCATTTCAAAATGATGCAGATGACAAGCTGAGAAGATGACATCAATCCTGTCTGGTAGGAAGGGTCTACAATTCCCTAGTGAGTTTATCTTTGAACAAAATGAAGAAAAAATGTAGCTTCAATTATGAAGGGAATTCATATCACATGCAATTTAAAAAAAAATCTTCATTAATAGACTTTTTCCAGATTGAGAATAATCATAGCCATCTGGAGATCAAATTATAAAATGGAGACTTGTGCAGTAAGAAGGAATCTTGTCACTCAAACCTTGTACAACTTCATCTTTTAAAAAGATTGCTAACATTGATTTTATAATGCTCTGTTTCATCCTTCTTTGGAGCGCTTTATTCCTTAATTAAAGTTGTTCCAGAACACACTCCTGGTGTGCCTAGGAACAACGGAGACAGCAGTAGCTCCTGGTCGTGTCATTCCAGGCCCATCATATGCTGCCAAGATACTAACAGGAGCAAGTGAGAGAATTACCGGGAGCGGCACAATATACAACAGAGGAAACGAGTGGAGTATTGGGAGGAAAGGAAATACCAAGGCCCAGACAAGACGTTCGCCTACTCTTCCCCATGGATTCAGAACAGTGCCAGAGAGAGCTGCTGCCCTCCAAATCCAACAAGCTCCAGAGGCGGCCCCCCTTCCCCACAAGGCTAATTCCAGAGAAAGAACCTCACAGAGCAGCTGTAGACACTGCCAAAACTGAGGCTTCTGGACACACAGAAACATCCTCCGACTGTGACTAGCCCACTTCTCCACAAAGCTGTTTGATTGCAGCCTCTCTTCACCTCTGCTTTATGCCGTCCCTTCTTCTGTCCTCTCCTCTATTTCTTTTTCCCTTGTAGATGAACTGACCTCCTTTTCACAAAATCCGGCTCGCTCCCCCACGCTGGGGAATTAAATATGATGTTTGAGAGCCTCATGCTGTTCCATGAGGGCATCTTCTCCCCACCCTGACTGTGGTCCCTTTTCTGTTCCCACTGGAAGCTCTCTGAGACAAGAGCCACCTACGGCTCCATGTTCATGTAGTGACAGACATTCATGTTGGCCTCAAAGGCCCTGCAGTAATAAACACAATTCATGACAACTCCCACTTTTACAGCCCAATGAAATAACCCTTTGCATTTTAATGACACTGATTAATCGCCTGTAGAACACAAAACCAGAAACCTTCAAGCCATTTTGTGCTTAATCCCATTCGAAACAATCAATGCTTTGAGATTTGCTGTACTTTGCTGGACAGGGAGGAAGTATTAACAAAAAATCCTGCCATGTACTCTGCAGATACTCAAGGGCTGCCCTCATCCAAATTTTAATGAAGGGCTTTGCCCAAGGGAAGAGGAAGAGCAGTCCCCTGGCCCCCGTAGTCTCAGCTGGCGGCAAGTGAAGTAGAGGAAGGCTCATTAGGAGGGAGCTGGGAGTCTCCCATACCATTAGCAGTGCTCCTCAAGGCACCCACTTACATCCTATGGCTGCAGATACAGCACGTACCTTCCCATAGGAGTTGCACCCTTGCCCATGGCAACAGCCATGTTTCCTGCCATTTAATACACACCCTCAGGAACAAATAACTGGCACAACCCCTGCCGTGCTTTAAACTCATAATTTAAGGAATTGTCCGGCTCAAATAGTTCCTCTCAGTCAACACAGAGGTCTTAACACTCCCCAAGGGCAATCTGATTGGGTTGTAGGAATGGCAATTCTGGACCATGCCACTGCTCCTGTCTCCAGTAATAGCTATAAACAGATATCTTCAGAAAAGTGTAAGGATAGGAAAGCATATGTGACCACATCCCATAATACTGCCCTAACCTGCAGCCTAGGCTCAGGACATAAATAAGAAGTGCAAGTAGTAGAGTTGACTCAGAGGTACTGTACCTTCACAGTGGCAGGGGAAGAGGTAGCAGAACTTGCACCCCACCAGTGAGGCAGCTTTGCATTCATCAGCCGAAATTTCCATGCCCTTCAAGGCTTTTAGATGAGCTGATGCAGGATGCTCAGCCAGTGGGAAGGAATTAAAAGTTGATAAGTGCTAATCTGTTAAATTCACTGCTGACCTCATTCCCGAGTTACAGTTATAACACCTGGAAAGTTGTTCCACATTCAAAACACACCAAGAGAAAATATGAAATAGCATTTTCAGCACTGTCATAATCCAGCTTTGACAACCTTCTAAATAGGGCTTGCCAGAGAAAACCACCTCTCTCAGTCCCTTTGAATCTCTCTTTGCTACTCAGCACACCCATGTCTGGCTGACCCGTGTCTGCTCTGTTTATGTCATTTGTACCGTTCAGTCCCTTAGCGCGTTCCAAGCACATTACCCCCTGCGCTACCCACCTCTCCAAATCCAACAGCAGGCGAGCAGCTCTTCGCCTACAAGACGCTCTACATAAAACGTTATTTCATCCTACGGGAAGGAACGGTGGCTTCGGAACACTCTTCACTCCGTCCTCTGTGAACAGTGTCCTAGAAAAAGGACTCCTTGGCCTGACCCTATACCTTCTTCCATAAGCAGCCCGCTAGCTAAGGGACGGGCGTACAAGTCGTGAGCTACACGGGGAAGGAAAAGGGCCGGTGCTAATGAGCCGGACTAGTCTCTGCAACAAATCCGTATCTGAAGACTGCACCTCTGAATAAGAACATTTTAGGGATATGAGGGTGTTAACAGGATACAACACAGATGATTTAAGACAGCGAGTGTCTCCTTTGAGCTAAGCATCCCTACCTTGGCAGAGGCATGATGGTGTGCTAGAAATATTAAACTAGCAAAGTCCGTGGAGATACATAGGTACAAGTAAGAACAGAATCTGAATCCCTGTCTTCAGGCTAAGTAATCAAACAGATCCTCTAAACAGCAGCCAAATACATATCCGCATCTACTGTTGTAGGTGTTAATGGAACAGCTCCCAAATATGAATGCTGAAATAACATCCTGATCTCCTGTAACCAGAGCTAAGAGGATTTGCCATTGATATACCAGCTCTGAGCTGGATTTACTTCAAAATTCTCAAAAGCCCCTGCAATGGCATAAAGCACGTTTTTGTGTCGAAGGAATCCAGATGAGCACTCCACATGGGGCACTGGGTGATACGTAATGAATTCCACATTCTGGTTTTGTCCCTGGAGAAGGCTCCCACAGATTCCACAATGGAACAAGAGGTTTATTGAACAGGACAATGCGAGAGGAAATCTATTTTACAACTTTAAGCGAGCTTCTGTCTGCAGAGGATGAACATAATTTGTTGCTGAAAGAAAAATAATATAAGCAAAATGGCCTAAACATAAAAGGAACAAAATTTCATCTTTTCTAGTTCTTAAAAATACCCATGTATTTGTTGTATGTGTGCACTCATCCCTATACACATATATATGTAGCGTGTACACACAGACATTATGTATAAGCACTCTCCAAACACAAAGGAGCTAAAAACAACATAATCCTGTCTTCTGGAAGTTCTTCGTACGGAAACAGTAATTAGATCATTCTACATTTGAATGCAGTACAGTTAATCAGAGCTTTCCCAGCGGCACTTTAGAATTAGGAGGAACACTATTAAGGAATACATAAGTTTTATTTCCTAAACTGACAATAAAAGGACACGATCAACTTTAAAAAAAAATGCAATGGAAATAGGTTGCTTAAAAAAAAAAATTCAGACCAATTCACTCCAATGTCATGAACCTAAATAGGATGTCATTGTGCCAGGGAATTAATTGGATTGTAAATAAAAGTGAAACCGATCAGTAAGTTTTTATTGCTTGTGATGAGTGAAATGCAAGGAGTGTACAAAGAGCATAAATGATGAAAGTTGAATTTGTTCTGAAAAATTCTTTCAGTTTGAATAATCTGCAGGGTATTAATGGCACTGGTAAGAATTTTTATTATAAACACATGAGGACAGTGTGAATCAGGAATAATTCTATTGAAATGAATGGGATTGCACTTAGGGAACATTTTTGAGGGCTGCAGAATGGAAACTAACTGAGACCTACATACCCTTTTGGTGAGAGCAGAATCAGGCCCATGGTTTTCTTTTTGTTTTTCCTTCTTGCTCTGTAGTTGCTTATGTACTTTTATAGAAAACTCTCTTTTCTTGAGCAGCAGGCCCTCTAGATTTACATCTGGATGCTCATGTCTGACTGTGGTGACAACATCCCTTTCAACTAAAACAAACACAGCTACCAATGAAGCCAGCAAACTTGCTGGAATGCAGGGCTCGCTGAACACAAGAATGCCAAAGAAATGCAAAATAACACAATCCCAAACCTTTCAAGGGGGCGACCAGGGTGAGATAGAGGCATCCTGAGATGTGAGGGACTGGAGGCAACATCTCCTGAGGAAGGCATGTGAAATGAAGAATCACAAAATAGGAGAACCAGAGTGAGAAAGC
The DNA here is from genome assembly GCF_000687285.1 of Phaethon lepturus. Classification (NCBI taxonomy): domain Eukaryota; kingdom Metazoa; phylum Chordata; class Aves; order Phaethontiformes; family Phaethontidae; genus Phaethon; species Phaethon lepturus. The sequence continues at coordinate 7,812 of NW_010532778.1, forward strand.
ACACCCTTCTTTTGTATTTTGACCAGGATCTCATGCCTTCTTTTCAAAGGAGCAGAAGAGAGCAGGTACTCAGGATAACTATATCGATGGCCAGCACATTGGAGATCACACCTGATGAACAGAGGTGAAAGCCAAGCATCTACCCAGACTCCAGTACAGTTTTCCTCAGCAGCCCATACTAACCACCAGAAAGAGGAAGCCCTGGCAGCTTCAGATGGTAAAGAATGGAGGTGGAAGCCCCGGGGGATTAGTCTCCTAACGTAGCCACATTAGTTAGATGATGTAAATACCGATTTTCCTCTCTTCTGGCATATCCCCATTAATCTAAAGACTTGAAAGGGCTCATGCAACCTGCACGTAGTATTACGAATACCCAAGGCAGATCAATTTAAGTTAGCTTGAGTACAGCACGGAACACCACTGCACAATAAAAGTGTGATTGCTATCCGAAATGTGCTGGGGTAAAACACCAGGGAAAGAACCTTCTCACATTAACAGGTAACACTGGTACAAAGCTGTGATTTTATTTAGGCTTGGAACAAGCACCAAACTTGTAACTCACAGAGCAGTTATATCTTGGGATCACAGAATCACAGAATCATTAAGGTTGGAAAAGACCTTTAAGATCGTCAAGTCCAACCACCAACACAACCATGCGCACTAAACCATATCCTGAAGTGCCACGTCTACATGTTTTTTTGAACGCTTCCAGTGATGGTGACTCCACCACCTCCCTGGGCAGCCTGTTCCAATGCTCGACCACTCTCTCAGTAAAGAAATTTTTCCTGATATCTAGTCTAAAACATAGATTAGAGGGATGACCCTCTAAAAGGAGCCATGGCCAGCTACCTTGAAGGTGGAGTTGCATAATATATTAAAGTGTTTCCAGGATGACAGCAGGGGATCATGCTTGCTGAGCTCCATGTCCTTTACTGCTCGGTGCTTCTGAGAACTTCCTTGGTGGGTAACAGCATTGCTTGTCTCCCTTTCTTGCTGGGTTACTACACACCATGGGACAGCTGCATATGGTCTGTTACAAGGTCTTCTTGTGCAGCCAAAAACGGTTTTAGGAGATCTGTAATAGTGTGTTTCTGGAACTAAAACCTAATTTGTTTATCCCACCTCTCAGGGAGTGAAATAGCTCAAGGAAAAGCAAAGCAGAAGCAGAGAAAACACACATGCGCAAAGGAGATGGATTCCCGTAGAATAACATAGCATACTAATTCATTCTGATACTGCTATTTAGTACCTGCAAAGTCTACCATTATGCATTATTAAATTCATGTATTATTGAATCACAATCCTTGTTGCCTGGTAAGAAATGTGGATGATTTCTTAGCTTAAATTAAAGCACTGCTTCCCTTATTTGAATAAAACTGCATTACTGGCTGCCTCGCATGGTAATCAGAAAACTGCATTAGGCAGGTAGTACTGTATGAATTAAAAAATAATGAAACAAGACTTTTCAGTCAGACATTGTTCCCTTGCCTGCTTTTCATGACAGCAGATTTCCTACTTTGAGTTGATAAGACAACAGCAAATGAAGATAACAACATGAGAGGAAAATCATTCACCCTAATAGGCTCCACCTGTGCAGACTCCAGCTCATTTACATGACTGCAGAAAAATTAGAAATCATGCAGCAATTAGTCTCTTCTAGATTATGCACTGTGTCAACTGATACCACTCTGGAGAGCACTAGTGCTAAAATGGTTTCAAAAGATAAATCTACTAGCCTGTGCAAACATTTTTAATTACCTGGAAAACTGGATTGCCTGTTTAGAAATCTCTGCTGTAAACCAGGCTGCCCACACAGCACTAGAATCAAATGTCACCAGATTCAAATGTTTATGTAACTGACTTTTATAATGTTTGATGGCTTGGTGAAACAGAACCACATATCTGCTTTTGCTGCTTTGTAGTTGAAGGAAGGTAATCTGCTTTAGAGGGAGGTAATACAATTGCGGTAAAAGGAATTTTTCTTTCTCTTTTCGTGTTAGCAAGTATCGATCCCTTTAGTCTCAGATCTCATCATCCACTCTGGTCATCCATTGTAAAACGATGACCATTCACAGCACCGAGCAAACCCACCAGCAGCTATTTACAGGATAAAAATTAAGGGCTGCGTTGCGAACCCTGTACTCTCACCAGTAAGGAGCTCTTCACCTAAGAGGCCCAGCGAAGCCAATTTAACTGCTTCTGCGTAGCCGTTCATCCTTGTGAGTAAGCAGTTCACAATCTGGGCTTAAATTCTTTGCCAGGGTTAGCATATGTTCTGGTGGAAAGGCAAGTCTGCACTCCCAGCTGGCGCAAATCTGCAGCGTTCCCAAACTCACAGAAGTTCTGCAGATTTGCACCGAGTGGCGATCTGGGGACCCCTCGCATTAAGCATGTGCTCGCCACACCTTTGCCATTGTTCAGGAGGTTTTAAAAAGCATCTACTGAAATTTGAAAATGGTGCTTCTTTGGTATATTTAAATTTCTCTCAAACTAAAAAAGCCTCAGAGTAATTGAAGAGGAAGAGAGCAAAGAATGCACCGTAAAGACTTCAAGAGCTTCAGAGTTTAATTCAGAGCCAGGTCCTTTCTGTTTATTTGACTAATTCTCTCAAGAACTCCAGAGCAAGGAGATACCTAACTGTGAAGCCTACAACCTCTAGGACTGCTCTTGGGTTCATATTCTCTATAAGATATTTCCAGAGAGTGTAATAAGCTTTATAATTTGAACTGGATTAACTCCTGAAGGGCCACCTTAACGGCACAGTCACAGCTTTGGATACATAAACTTTTCCTGCAGGTTGAGTTTAGATGCAGGATCTAACTCTTGAAAGCTTTTTCTTTCCCTCCTTGAAATACTGCACATCTTGTCTCATCATACAGAATAAATTCTAGAGTTTACAGAAGCAGGTTTGGTGATGGTCACCCCAACCTCCACTAGGTATTTACACAGCTCAGTTCTGATGTGGCATCAGGTTTGCATTAATCATAGAATAGTTTGGGTTGGAAGGGACCTTTAAAGGTCATCTAGTCCAACACGCCTCTGAAGTTGAAGCTAAAGGGACAGCTTCAACTAGATCAGGTTGCTCAGAGCCCCGTCCAACCTGACCTTGAGTGTTTCCAGGGATGGGGCATCTACCACCTCTCTGGGCAACCTGTGCCGCTGCCTCACCACCCTCATTGGGAAAAATGTCTTCCTTATATCTAGCCTAAAGCTACCCTTTTTTAGTTTAAAACCATTAGCCCTCATCCTATCGCAACAGGCCCTGCTAGAAAGTCTGTCCCCATCTTTCTTATAAACCCACTTTAATCCCAATGTTTAAACCAGCAGGACCTCTGAATTATCCCACTTTAGTTACCAAGGCTTCTTGTGACAGCTTTTGTAGTTTTGAAGCTCTTAGCTGAATGTCTTTAGCATTTCCAGTTACAAATTAAAGGGCTTAACTTTATTCTCAAAGCTAGGTCTTTTAGACTTGGACTACGGCCCTTGGTCACACCTGTGTAGTGTGGGTACCATGGAGCCACAGCCCCCACAAGCCCCAGAGATCCTCCAGAGCTGGCAGGTGCATCTGAGAGCTGCTGTGGTGTGGTGGGGTTTAGCTGAGCTGTGGAACTCCACGCCACAGGATGATTCAAATATTAAAAAATGTGGACCCAAAGAACAGACTGGAAAGGATGCAGGGGCTGAGTACAGCCGTTCTGATATGTATCTTAAAAGAAATCCCATTCTTCCCCCAAAGCCTGTGGGCTGATACCTGCGAGGGGGACACCACTCTCTTTAGTCCTCTATTTCTGCTTCCTTCTTGCTTCAAATACTAAACTTCGTTTCTGTGCAACTTATGAGCAGTTGAGGGGTGAAAGGTAGCTTTGTCTGTCTGTCCTTCTATCCAATGCACAGCTCATACAGAGAAGGACCCAACATCCCGGTCAATGGCACAGAGACATGGGGCGATTCTGCTCCGTTCACCCTCCGTGCAGGATTACAACCTGCACTGAGGCAATAGCCCAGAGAACTCTGGCACAAACCGTGCCGAAAGGATTTTCATCACTGCAGCCTTTGCCCTGGTTTCTGCGCTGGACAGACTCCCACTAAGTATGTCCATTCTTATGTTCTAGGTTTTGGGTGGCTATGAGTGCCAGAACGTTGCTCATCCACTAAGAGTCATCGTGCCTAGCTTTCCTGCTGCTTTTTTATTTTAATGCAAATCCAATACAGTTTAACCATTTTGAGGCTCATGTGTATATGCTTTGAGTAGAACTATAATCAGGCACACTGCACAGGATAGTGATGGGAGGAGAGGGCCCTTTGGATGTGCGGGGAAAGCTGGAAAGACAGAATGCCCTCCTTGAAATGTGGCCAGAATGCAGGAGAGGAGCTCTGGAGGTGCTGCATGGAGACGTGCATACAGGCACCTACCCTACTGCAAGCCAGTTCAACTGAGCTTTAATAGGGAGGACTGGCAAGGACAGCCTCCTAACAGCCTTAATTTATTCCTTGATGATGCCACAGTTGGTGGTACTGACTAGGATTCAAATATAAAATGGAATTTATGGAGAAATTTATGAGTTTAATGGAGAAATTCTGTTAAGAGCCTTGAAAGCCCTTATATAGCTAACGAGGTGTTTTAAGTCCCCTAGCAAATTCTATAGTTGCCTGATGAGGTTCAAGTTTCATAGTATAACCAGACAGCAAGGGGAAAGAATGACAGTATATGTGGCAGAGCCGTAAGACTGACCATGGGCTGCTCATTTGGAAACATCTTGGAAGATACATTATAAGGCATGTTCATCTGTCGTTATTAATGACTGAAGTCGAAGGATTAACTGGGTGAGCCTGATCTAAGACTTGTGGACTTGGCATCGTGCATGGAAACTGCAAAATAATACATCGGATTTGCAACTAAACGGTATCTTAAAACCATCAAGGATAAACAGTGAGAGAAAGGGGGATTCACGCTTGCCTCACTTATTGGGATTGCCTTAAGGATACATGGGCAAACTGACACTGTAGAATGCAGGAGTTGCCACAAGATGGGACATTCAGCTCACAAATACGAAAGTTGCTGGCAGAATACTGAACTTTACATCTAATGAGTAAAGCTGGCTTGAGAAACAGTCACTTAAAGGAGTTAATCCTCTGCTCCCTTTGTGAATCACCTGCCAACAGGCCCCCGATAGAAACCCTGTCCTGTTCAAGCCAGAGGGAATTCTGACATTGGTGACAGAGTTACTGTTCAATTCTAGCTCGTTGTTTGTAACCGACTGGTGAGAACTGAGAATCAGAAATGTCATCCTGCAGAAGGTGTCCAAAATGTCTGTTGTTTGTTTTCCTTCCATTACATTAATGGAGACATGTCTCCAGCTGTAAAGTCAACTGGCCAAGTGGTGCCTCCACTGGGGAAACCACTGCAGCTTCCTCCTTCAGATGAATCTCCCCTCCTTCCACAAATTAATATGTATTTTCAAATTCCGCTGTGGCTAAGCTTCCCGAGCTATGGTTCAGGCCACACAGAGTGAGCAAACAAGCAAGCAAGCAGGCAGAACAAAATGATTCCCTGCTGCAGACAGCACACATCCAGGCTCAGTCATAGCAGGACAGCAAAAGTGAGTAATTCCCCGAGTAAGGAAAGTAAACTTGGTTTTAGAAGTCAACATAATAACATTCAAATAATTGTTTTCCTCTCTGCTCTTTGGCCAGTTTTTCAGTGGCAGTTGGAGTTCAAGTCCTAGAGGCAATGCAAACTTCTTCTGGAATAAAAGGTGATGGATGTAAATGTAGCTTCTCTGATGAGTCTCACAACGAAGGGAAGGAAATTAGTTGAATAACTTGCTTAACGCACCATATGGAGATAGAAGCGAGGAAAGTGCGGCTGCTAGAAGTTAATGTAAAAAACACTAACCACAAATCCAGCATAGGGCCAGGCTCCAAAACATAAGTGGAAGTGGCCTAGAAAACCCCCACAAAGCCAGTAATTTACAAGCAAAGGTTCTATGCTTCTGGAAAATAAGGGCAAGAATTAAAAACTGCCTGTGTTAGTAATCTAGGATCTGGAGCAGAGTAACTAAGTCTACTGGGCTTAGACTGCCTGAAGGCATAACATTAAACTGGGGAAAGACATTCAGTTTAATCTCCAGCATGACAGATGTCCTTAAGGGGATTCTATGTAAATATGCAGTGTATTGTTTTTGCCGCCTTAAAAAATGCGGGGGGAGTTGAACCACCTCTCTCCTATCAGATGGTATGGATACTTCGCTCTGCCTTGAAGATGTGGTTAAGAGCCTCCTCATGATTCCAGTTCACCTCTTCCCCTGGGCCAGTGTAAATCAGCTGCATTACAGGGATGTTGTAAGTAACCCTAAGAAGCACGATGCGCTTGCTATATACTGTCTATGGATATGCCTGCACCCCGGCCACACATGATGTGGTATTAACAGCAGCACCTTTGACTTTTCAACTGCATGTAGGAAAAAAAAAAAGAATGGTGGGGGATGAGAGGCAAAGAGGGAAGAGAGAGAAGACAAAACATTTCCTTGAGACCACAGAATACAGGGGCCCATATTGCATTCCCAGCACCAGATAATAACCACCCCCCTTAGGTGGGGGGTGATCTAGGGAAAAAATGCTCTCGTTTGGCAGAATTTAAACTGCAGCTTAATTAGACAACAGCATCCAATGTCTCACAATATTCATGTTCCTGCCTGATACCGCAGGATGGGACTGAATGAGTTAAACTCAAGGACAGGGTATGGGGCAAATGGGTCTGGTGTGGCTTCTTTTTAAAACTACTGCTTTGAAAATAAATAATGCAGAAAAACACTTAGGGAGAAGCCTGAGAATATTCCAAAAACAGTCACTGAAGCAGATGAACATACAAATTCACCTAAAAGACAAGAAAGACATCCGCGTGTGCCAGCCTGCAACTTTGCAAACATGTGGTGCATGCAACCTCTAGAGTGACTGAAATGCTGAAAGCTTCTCTAATCCAAAACTAAGCTGATTTTACACTACAACCACAATTATTTTCTTTTTAAAATCAAGCATGCCACTGCCAGATCTGTAGCAGGTGCAAATCAACACAGGCTTCAAGGGAGTAGTCTGATCTACAGCAGCTGAGGATCTGGTGTAAAACGAGATCATCTGCTGAAAAATTAAGAGAAAAGCATTTCTATTTGTCATCTGCTCTCTCTCATAAGTGCTCAGTAGTTTCTATCTTGCTCCTCTAGAAATCCAAGTGGTTGACTCGTTTACTGCTCTGGCTGTTCCCCACCCTCAGCAAGATCTGGGTATTAATGCCTCCTGGCCAGGGATAACTCACCCACAAGACACTTATTCCCAAAGGACTTTGGCTGAGTTGTCTTTCACATAGAAGCCATCAGGCCATAATCTAGTCTCTCTTACACTCAAAAACCCCTGCATAGCCTGGACCACCAAATCCCAGACTGAAACCGTCAAAGATACTCTCCGTTTGTCTAGCAAGGATTACGTTCCTAGAAAAATGGCCAGAGGAGCAGACCTGACAGAACCCCTTCCACCGCAACGGGATGTCTCCCGCAGCAGAAACTGTATTTCAAACGTAAAACTGCCACTGTGATCTCTGCTTCTGCCATGCTGATCGCCCGGTGCTGCACCGTCTACCCGCGCTCCAGTAAAAGCTCGGAGTCAGCACTGGGAGGAAACGGAGCACCAAGGCAACAACACCAGCAACAGCATTTAAGACACCACGGAGGTTTAAATGGTTATAACTGGGTGGATGCCCGGTGTAAGGGAGCTTTATGGATTAGTTAACGCTGGCATCTTTCTTCTGTAGAAATAGGACTGGCAGGAACCATCTGTGTCACGGTTTATGGAAGACTGCCATGTGAGACACAGCCCAGAGGGTTTACAGAGCATCTATTCTGAGCTCCTTTGTAAAGGCTAAGCAAGACGATCCCAAGAGCGTAGAACAAACTAAATAGCATTAGTTTTTCCACTTCTAATGCATCCAAGTGTGCCAAAGGAAGAGAGCAGAAGCAAACAAGGGAATCACCAAAACCCAGTTAGGGGGAAATGTCTAGATGGACCTTGACAGCTCCCGCTCCGTGGCACAAGAGGGTACACGGTTGCCGCTTTTCTTAATGCCTTAATCTTGAGCTCATTATAAGACATATCAACCACCATTCTCAGCTCAGTACGCGCATTACAGCTACTCATTTCCACCTTTGGCGAATTTCTGCTCCTTTAGAGGAGGAGAAACCCCCCAGGAGTCAAATCATATTTGTAGGAGAGACAAAAGAAAGTATTTCCTGGTCACTTCATGGCTGGCAGTGCAAAATCCCAATCCCAGCAGCAGCAATTACCCCTTTTAATCGCCATTCATCAAAATTGCCTTTCACAACCTGCCAGTTTTAACTCCTGCCTTGTTCACAAAAAACTGTACAACAGTCAGAAGATAATTGGTTTCCACTACCAGTAGAAAATATCCTTGCCAAACCATCTAAAGCCCCTCACGGTCCCAGTTCTGCAGGACTCACTGGGGACAAATTTGACCCACCACTTCTCAACAGAGACTTCAGCTGTTCACGGTTGCAAGTGGCAGCTCAGTCATACTCAAAACCTGATTTTATAACCACCTTGTTAAATCTCATGCAACCACTCCAGATTCTTAAAAGTGAACGCAATGTTTGGGAAACGGGTCCAGTTGGCAAAGACACCCTCCCTTCATTTGCATAATTATAGACTGTGCTTTAACACTACTTATGGTTGAGGGTGCCTGACACTTTCCATTAAGAAACTGCTTTCATTTACTAAAGACTTTGCCAAACTCTCTATGCTTGGTTTTATATTTTCCTAGCCAATGTCTGTCTGTCTTGGGCTGAATTATTTGGGAAAGTTTCAGTTAAAACAGCTCGGCTGTTTCCCAGAATGAAGTGAGGGGGGAAAAACAATTTGTCTGCAAAGAAAAAAAGAAAGTAATAACCATTTAATGGAGAAGTTCTCACAACCACATGCTCTGGAGCAGGAGCTTAAAGCACGGGGGGAGGATTGCCCATATCAGGCCTGTTCCTGCCTCTGATATGCACCCCCCTCCACATACCCATTCAGCCAAGTTTTGATTTTGGCCAACTTGTAACCTTGCGGAGGACTCTCACCTCAGGCACGTTCACTGGACACTTTCTACAGCTAAGTTCTCTCAAGATAAGCCTGCTCTGAACATGCTCCAGACTCGCACAGCTCTTGAAGGCAGAGAATTTTCCTGGAGCATCCTTGCCAGGAATCCGCCTACCTCAGGCACAATGCTAATTTTCCAGAAGTCCAATTTATTTGCTTTCTTCAGCTCCCCAAATTGTACTAAAACCTCAGAGGTTGGAAGGGAGGCAAAGACATGAGGAGTCCTTCCCTTTCCTTCCACATAGCTCTTCCTGACTTTTCCTCAATGTTTTGGAGGCAGAGTATGCCCGCTGACAGGCGTGCTTTTATTCGAGGTGGCAAGATGTTAACCTATTCCTATGGAAAGCAGAAAGTGCTCTGCTCTTCTGCTTATGCAGGCCTAATCCAGGCTGGGCAGTCACATTCTCTGGTTCAGAAACCTCAAGGTCATCCGTTAACTCAGCAAAAGGATCCCTGCCAGGAAGCTGTCTTCCAAAGGCCATGAAATGGATGAACTGAGAAAATAAAATACCCCTTCTCCAATCAAAGAACCCCCTAAACAAGAACCCCAAATTCCACATATTCCTGGTTCTTCACTAGAAATAATTTCTTTTCCGGAAGCATCATGTTTGCTCTGCATATGAATAAGCACAGTACACTGAGAAGAAGAAACGCTGCCTACGAGTTAAACCACAAAGTCAAGAGATCCAAATTCTATTCCTGGCAAATACCCAACACCAGCATTTGCAAACCCAGCTGCCTGAAGCAAGTCACCAACATCCATATTCAGGCACTTAAACATGGGGCCTTGCATCCAGCAGCCTTGCACGGCCATATCGGTTACCCATGCTTCAAAACTCTCTGCCTTAACTGTTTGGTGTCTCGGTGTCGGAGAGTCACCAAACTCCAGTTAATAGTGTCCTGGGTGTTCAACCTGTAGAAATATTTGGAGTAGAAGAAAACTGGACAAAACCCAGTGATCCTTCCATATGCCTTCTTCCTACTGGCCATAGGTTTCCTCCCCAGTTAACGCCTGCCCATGAAAAGAGCCGATTCCCGGTTAGCACCTCCAGTGGGGCAGAAACCTGCCAGCGTGCAGCACATACCTGTGTTAAGAGCCCTCTAACATATATCCACCTTCATGGCGTAGCCAGCAACAGCTGGAGGAAGATGTTCCAGCTGCTATAGCAGACTCAGGTGGAAAAGTGTCTCACACTGCGGCAGTCCCACCAATCGCAGTTGGATTACAAGCAGGAGAAATTGCTGTCTGCCATGGGCTAGGAATCACTGGCTGCTCTCTTCTATTTAATTATTGGAATGAAATGTCTTGTAGTTCCAGATTCCCAAAGGAAAGACTTCACCAAAAATAAGCTGCAATTATGCTCCTGTCCTAAATATTCAGAAAGATTTTTTTTTTTTTCCTTTTCTTATGGCAGTTGTGATTTTGCCTGGATTTAACAATGGTGTCAACTGTGAACCTCTGCCTTGGGAAAAAAAGCAAGAAACAAAACTCTCAGACAGAGCTTTCTCTAAATGCTACAGGCACAGAACTTTTCAATATTATCAGGTAGTATTTATTTCTAAAGTGCTATTCAATATCACCATCTTACCTGTTGGTAACAGAAGACTCAATTCTACCCTCAAATTCCTTTGAAATAAGGAGAAGACAGCCAGCGCTACGCTATGAACAGCCTGACACCCATGAGGCAGGGCCTACCAGACAACCCATCGCTGCAATTCTTTCAGCGGACGCTGCTTTTCGAAGAGCTAAACTGAACTGTTCACTTCGCAGCCTGGTGAGCACAGTGAACATGGGAGGTGAGCAAGGTAGCCGTCTACTTTGTTGCGCAAGATTTCAAAAAGCTATTACTTAGCAAAACAGGCTGGGCCCTGACATAAAATATCTTCATCGTAACGCTGAACTTGGCAGTCCCAGCCACTCCTGGTACCAACAGCCAAAGCTATTTCTTCATTAAAGCCACGCAATCACCCCACTCACAGCGGGAGCCCAGCCCAGCACACCAGATGGTACCGCACTCGTACTCACACCACAGGCGATGACGACTGAAGGGGTAAAGCCACCTTATCGAGGGTCATTTTTTAGGATGGCTTTGAGGCAGACGGCAAAAGACAAGCCCTACTCCTGGTGAGTTATGCCTGTATGTAAATACAGCTTTAAATTTTGACTTCTTTCATACATGCTTTATCATATTTGTTAACTGGTCGTTAGATGCAGCTACATTCCTTCGCATCTTATTAGAAAGCATTCCTTTCTTCCTGAAGAAATAAATAAAATGAATGTAGAGTAAATGCCTAACAGATGAAGCCATAACAAGCTGTTGCAAAGCATATAACACGGAGATATTGTTAAAACAATCTGTGTGCCTGTTAAATGCAGAAACATTTAATGTTATTATTAGGTATGCTATAAAATCTGCCATAATTTATTAAATAATATTAAAGTATTTATAGATGGACCCTTCTACGCTATGTAACTGGTTACTACTGTAACAAACACGCAATGCCAAATCTATCATTTAGGCTTTTTAACTTTCCTGAAGCGTTTTTTCCCTCCTACAAAAAAGCAGATGTTCTATAGGAACAGCGACTGTAAACTCCCAATACATGCTCAAAGGCTGAAATCTAGTATTTAAAATGAGCTGTTCTAGTACAAAATGTCTCCGTGGTGACCCTTGGTAGCCGAGTGGGAACTAGATTTGGCAGCGACTCCAAGCGGATGCAGCTCCTGTTAGTGGCATGGCACTGACCAGGGATTCATTGCATCTGGGCTCCAAACCAGCCCGAGGTGTCAAGCATTGCTCCACGCACTCACCAAAACGAGCTAAAGAGGGCTTTCAGCAAGCTGCTCCCACCGAGCAAACAGATAACACGTCCAGTTTGTTGTGGATTAGTAATTTATGTAATGAGGTCAGGGTTTAACCCTAACAGTAAATCTGATTGCAACCTGCAACCAGTAATTAACAAAAGCCAGTTCTTCTAATGAAGTACCGAGATAAGAATGTGAAATTCTGCATTCCTAAGTTGCTTAAATATCCATACTCCCGAGTGCTGCTAAAATGAAATCAAAGGTTTGCTTTGTTTTTTTAAATTAGGGAGTTCAGATAACTCAAGTCTCAAAAAAGTGTGTGACAGTTCAGCTAAACACAGTACCAACAAAATATTTAAGCATTACAGGCTATGTTAGAATGAAAAGAATTCTTGTGCTTCATACAAAAAAAGACCAAACTCCGGGGTTCCCCAAATTCCTCCTGTTTTTTTAGTTTTAGCTGTAGAGAAACAAAAGCGCTAAAGGGAAAAATCAGTTCTCCTGAATCCAGAATATCTCGGCTGAGGAAAGCTGGATTTATGCCAGCGTAGCTGACAGCAGTCTTTGCCCTCTAATGGGGAACACCAGAAAATTATTGTTACTGAAAATTCAAACTGCTACATAATTTGGTTGAGACTTAAGAATAAGTAATGTTTTCTCTAATAACAGTTTTCATAATGGAGCCTTTTCTCATATGCCGTGTTTTTCATACAAGCAGGATACCGTTAGCCGGGGACTGGGGATGGCTACCAGTCACCCTGAGGTGCTCAACACCTTCCAAGAGATGGTGCAGTGCACATGACTGTCCTTATATTGTATATAAGCTAGAGAGAAATCTGGGGTTGAAATGAAATTCAGCTGAGGGGCTAGACTCTAAAGCTGAAGGAGCTTACTAAAACCCACCCAGAAGGGGAAATACATTTTCTAAACCACGTTCTCCACCTTCTGAAGGTCCATAAGCCCAGGTAGTTTAAAGGAAGTCAACACATTTTTTAAAAGTAAGCCTTTTCTCCTGATTCCTATACAGACCTTTGCAAATCTGCCAGGGGTGAGAAGCACTAAACAGCGCTGTATTTGGCCAAACAAGATAGGCAAAATCCTCCCCGGGACTATCTGCAGCAGTATTTTGATTCCAGTTACAAGGAAATGGATCTGTACTAACCTTGTTGACTTCAGATGCAGGGTGTGACAGATTTACCCCTAAGGATCAGACCCCGATCATCCAGGAAAGGGAAACTTCTGCTGCTGAAGTTTTACTTCTCTGTTGGACTTACCTTCTCATTCCTTCCCAGCACACACACACAGAGGAAAAAAACAACCTGTTTCAAGCAAGGCATGACACAGTGACCTCATCATGAGGTTTCGTTTCAGCAGAAATGTTTGATTTCATACTTATGAAAAAACACGGTAATTTAGGAGCAGTTGAGTGTTTTGGTCACCAAGGGCCCAGTTTGAGTAATGCTGAGCGCCTGTTCGTGAGGGATCCTCCCTGCAGTCTGTGGACTCGTGCAGAAGCTGTGGAGCTCGGCACCACTGCTGGTCAAGACGTGCGCATCTCACAATGTAGTTTGGACAGCAACGAATTTGGCTCGAGCAGACAAGCAGGCAAGTCCAAAACAACACCCTGCCAACTAAAACAGACATTCCAGGCCCAAATTCCCATCCCCACCGTGTGCAAGTTTCTCTCCCCTAGCTCTCATCCCTATCATCACCTTAAAAAAACATGGCTCAGATCCACAATCTATTTCAGGACCAGGGAGCGAGCAAACGCTGGAGCTGTGACTCCTGCTTGGAAAGCCCCAAAGGACAAATGAGGCAGCATCCTTCAAGGCAAGAGGCAAGTCCCGTTCCATTTATGGCTAAAATTATGACTGGAAGCGGGGGGGGGGGGGGAAAAAGAAAATAAACTCTGCCCTGAAGCCAGAGATCAGCCAGCACAGGAGCTTTGGCTGCGAGCACTCAAGGGAGAGACCACGTCTAATAACAAGCAAGCTGCCACATTCTGGACCAGATCCAGTTCCCAAGTGGGTAGTAAGACATAGCCCTGTGTTTATTTTTACAAAGATCAAGCACGTGTATATTTATATTGCTTGGTCAAAGAAGGTTGACCACAAACAAGCAAACAAAAACCGCCTTCCCATTCTCTGCCTCTGGCTTGGGTGGTGCCATTCACACCACGTGCTCTCACCTGAAACTGCAGATACAGGGTGCCAGGACTTTGTCTGATGCCCATCTTTATGAGGTTGCTTAGGCTTGCCTGGGCAAAAGCCTCAGCTATCCCAGAGCTCTGCTGGGGGATCCCAGGCTGCTCTTGCCCCTTTTCGCTAGAGAACAGTATCTATGACCCAATGAAGGACGTACAGTGTGAAGGAAACACTACACCCGACAGCCGCAACCTCAGCGCTACTGTCTGCGCAGGCCTCTCCAGGTGAGCTTTCCCCAGGCACCCCAAAATGCCCGCCTGCATCCTCAGTCCATGTCAGGGAATGTGCATGTGCAGAGATGGCCAGCATGGTGCTGCCTGGTATAGTTACGACACACAGAGACGAGTGAGCTGCAAAAACAAAGTTCTGAGACAAAACCAGTATGTTTTAACAGACCAACAAGTACAGTCAGACAGGTACAGTACACTGTCAGGTACACACGCTGTTCTGCAGCTTACAGCAAACACCTCTGGGTGGTGGTGACCTAGAGATAAGTCTGTGCACCTGAAAGCTGAGGAACTGATAAAGACATTATTGCTACCTAACAACTTTATTTTAGCACGGATGGAACAACATTTCCACTTCACTATACAGAAGAGGACTCTGGGCAGTGTTTCAGTACAAAGCTGGAGAGCTGCTTGAACTTGCTCTTCCACTCCAGATACCTCTCGGTTGACTTTGCTCCTCTGGCTCTGCCCTTCCAATCTCTCTACATAGAATCTGTTCTGCCTTGCTGCTGTATAACTTATCCCAGCATTTACGTCACCTCTCAGCCTGGCCAGTTCAGTCTGCTATATCTTAGGTTTCAAACTTCAGTGATGAACCTACCATGATTTCAGACTTCCGAAGATCCCTCGGTTGCCCGAGTGGCAAGTCAGGACGCCATATTTCTAGTGTAAACAAAGATACAGATCTATATTTTTACTTTTCACAAAAAATATCCCAGAATGGATTCAATGCCAGAACGCACTCCCCTCTCAGGGCCACCCCTTCCTTCCTTTAAGCACCATAGCAATCAGTGTTGGTTAATCTCTGTTATACGTGGATATGTTAAACTAGACCCTCGCAGCAATGAGCATGAAGAAAAAAAATCTGAAATGGTTTAACCCAGTTCAGGAAGGAGGTAGATGGCGAGGGCTCAGACACACAGTTATGTTAGAGCAGCTGAAAAACGTAGCCAAGCTCATTCAGACGCATACACAACTGTGACGAAACGCCATTTTACTCCAAACGCTGGTGAAAGAGGAGGCTTCACTAGCATGGTCTGCTGCAGGCAACCTGGCAGAGGAGTTGTCCAGTCACATGCAGGTGATGGAGCTTGGGCTCCTCAGTTGTTTTGCCTTGGAAATGAGGCAAGGAGGGAATGAGCAATTAGTGCAAGTTAAGATATGACAGCTCCCGTATCAAAGCAACTGCACGTCTGGGCACACTGACTTCCTCATGGACTTTGACTCCTAAGTGCCTGTCATCTCTGAAATGGAGATGTAGGCTCCCAAGTTAGCCGGAGGCTTTTGGAAACGTTACCCTACCACTTCTCACCCCTACCACCACCCAAACTGAGCAGCTGAACCAGGAATTGTGTCGGACAAGGCTTGAAGAGCAAGACTGCCGGTCTGAGGGTGACTCAAACTTGCAGACCTTGGACGTTCTACGTGAACTATTTGAAGACACATAAATGAAAGCCGTACAAGCAGAGGCGGCAGCAGCTGGCCTGTGCTGGATGCGCTGCTCGAGAAGAAAGTGCGGCACGCATGCTGCACCGCTAACGCGGCTTCAGCTGCACCATCGTGACCAATAGCGATTCCAGGAATGCTAAAAATGTGGTTTCCTTGCCTCATTTTGGTGCCTTTTCCCTTTTTTTTTTTTTTTTGGTTAAGGCAAACAAATCCAGAAAAATAGGGGAAAATAAATGTACATCGTAGTATCGTAGTTAAGGACATATCAAACTCAGTGCTACTCACGTCTTTAAGGATGTGGTTCCTATGGTATGCAATTACTTTACACAAATAAAGTGTGTATATCCTTGGTGTATGTAGGAAAGTGATTAGAGTAGATTCTTCGCTTCTTGAATAACTCTGAATAACAATATCTGGAAATAGTGACAAAGATGTGCTAAATATTAACTTTTAGGGTTGGTTTAGGTTTTTTTCCCCCTGGTATGTATCAAGAGAGCAGAAAAAAAAAGAGACAGTACTGAAAAACCATCATTGGTTTTGACACATAAACCAAATTTAAAGCTACAGTATAAAATTTAGGATATGAAAAAATAGAGACTATTTCAGCTACAAAAGAAAGTGGTGTTTCAGGAGAAAAAGCTTGAAATAAATTAATTACAATGTCGTTAACACAATACTAAGGACTAAAAATAAAGTTTGGATTATAACAGATAGGAATTGTAATTGCCAAATGCCGTAAATTTTGACAAAGTAACTTCATTCGCAATGTATTAGCACAGGCAGAAAGTCTGAAGTGTGGCAGTAATAATATCACCTTATATAGTATTCTAAAGCTATTCTGCTGTTCCTAGAGAACAAAAATAGTTTATGTAAAACTTTCTCTTCCATCTTTTTCCAAATTTCCCTTTTTTTTTTTTTTTTAATTTCCATTTCAAGCCTCAGGAGAAAAACAATAATATGAAGTTAAACCAAAAAGCATCCAAAATAAATTTCACTGTTTTCCCACTTTGACCCATTTCTGTTGCCTGTTGCAATATAGGACTCAGTGGGAAGAAAAGCCCTTGAAATCAGCGCAACTTCTGTGTGGAATGAGGTAGTCATAAAGATAATCAAGGGCTCAATTTTTGGAGCTGTTATTCTGATTCAATTAAAGTTATTGTAGCTAAATTAAAGGGCATGATTGGGAGGCATGAAAGGAGTGAGTTTTGCTGCCTTATTCACATTCAGGGAACTGCTGAGACTTTCATGTTAAACTGGATCCTCACAAGGGCAGGCTTTGGCCCAAAAATGCGTTTCAAAACAATCCAAACAGATGGTAGCACTTAATATATCCATGAGAAGTGTTTCTCACTACCATGCAAGCTTTCTGAGTGCCCAGCTGGGCAGAATAGGGAAATCTCGCTTTCAAGTTATGTTTGTTTTATATACGAGCATATAAAGTTCTATAATGGGGGAAAATTGGTGACAAACTATCCAATATCAGTCTGTAATAGGTCAAATCGAAGAGACAAAAAGAGCCCTCCAAGACCCTGAGTGCATGTCCATGTGCAGGACTTTCCTTGAAGGCAATTTTAACTGTGCGGTCCTTATTAAGTTAAATTCTCATATTTTGCACTAGCTATTAATTACACCATGAAACAAATGTGCTTTGTTCAGGGAATTTAATTCCTAATGATTAATATGAAATAGTTTTGTCAAGTGACTCTACTTTTCTCAGACAACAATTTGTGACTGAATATTAAAATCCCTGTTTAGGCCTTATTCTCACTCAGACTACACGTGTGATGGACTTCAAAGCAAGTATTACTTTAAAAAACAATTCTGCGGGATGATTTTCAAAGGATTTTTGTTTGTTTGTTTCAAGTCTCAAGAGAGCTGCTATCCTTCTTAAAGCACAAAATTCTGGATTCATGCAGATTATGAGCTTAACTGCAGGTATTATTTAAACTGCAAGCCAGTTTTTAGTTCATATGGTTGTGAAGAAAAATAGGAATATAGTATCTTAAAGGTAACACATAGAAACAAGAACTAGTAATACTATTTCTCAGACCTGACTCAAAAGTCATGGACATTTGGAATCCTTAGCCTTTTACCTATAAACTACACAAATAAGCTCATTTCTGGAACTTCGCTGAAGACCCCTTTTTTGTGTAAAACACATTCTCAGTCTAAAACTTCTTTCTCTAGGAAATTTTTCCCTCTGAAGCAAAGCAGCTGAAGAGACAGCTAAGGGACCCTTCAACGCTTTAAGGAGATCCTTGCAGTTATAAAACGACCAAAATAAAGTTTAAATCAAACCACAAGTTAACGCTTTCTTAAGTGGTACAAAGGTTTCACATGTGTGTCATTTGAAGAGGAAAGTGGATTAATATACTTTGCAGTTGCTACCTTTATGGGCACTCTGCCTCCCTTTGTAGCACTAAAATCTCACAAAATGCTGTGCCTAATTTCAGAAGATGGGCGGTTCATCATATTTCCGATTATTTTATCCGGATAAACAAGAGAAAGGTCACCTCCTGCTGTGACACATTTCTAGCCTGCTGCCTGTCCCATTTTTCACAGATAAAGCTTCAAAAGTTATTCTAATTATTATCTTTTTTAAACAAAAACATTGTTTCTCAGGATGAAATCTCAATTCCCTGAAGTCAGTGAGTTTTACCCTTAATTTAACAGAGGGAAGATTTTGCCAACTGCAACTCTTATCCAGACAAGCAAAGGGATCCCACACAAACAGAAACTGGTTAGAATCTCCCTTCTAATTTTTGCATCTCTGGCAGAAAACAGAATTATCCACATTAATGCAAAGCTACTTGAATTTCTGTATTTATAATATATATCAATTACATATAATCTTGACTTTGTATATACCCCTTTCAGCTTTGTGTCCAACACTGCCAAAACAAGATCTTCCTTTAAGTCAGCAGGGTTAAAAAGCACCTTTCTTTGAACCGAGATTATGAGTCTTCACTGTAAGAACAGGAAAGGAAAAAAAAAAAAAAGAAAACCCAAAAACCTTAAGAAGCCTCATCTAATGTTAATCTCTTGTCCTTGAGATAGCTCCTCTCCGGCTTTTTAAAGGGGAGAGTGAACCCACAGTCCCTCTGGGGTATAAGGATCACGCACCGTTTTCTCACTGCCCGATGGGTTTTGGTCATCTATTTTAATGTTTTCAGTCCTTCATCTACATATGTCACTAGACATAATGCCCCGAGCAGCCTGGGAACGTGGCCATTTGTTAAATCTTGCTGGCGTCAGCTACAAATTGTGCCAGCTCGAGTCTTAATTTTTATTCGAGTGTAAGTATTAGCTCTACTGCTAATAAAAAGTCTTTGAAGAACCTCATCCTTTATTTGTATTCACTGCTGACTTGCACACCAACAGCAACGTGCACCCAAGAGTGCACCCAACCTCACACCTGGTAGAGACAGTCAACAAACCTGACTGTTGTGACACTTCTATTTAAGAGTTTGAACCATTTTTCCGCATTTTACTGTTGTAGAGAAAACTTAGTATAAAAAACAAACAAACAAAATAAACAGCTAAACTCACCTGCCTGGATTATGTGAAGATCACTAACTTTCCATCGCCTAAATCACATTTTGTATGGGATGACAATCCAATCTGAAAAGAGTGCCTAGATACAAAGGCCAAGGTTTAATCAGTTGCTTCGTATCACACCGTTCACACACAAGACCACGCAGGAGAAGAAAACGTCCATTCAACTAATTGCAGTCCTGAGAAAAGGAAAATGGCTGTTTTCACCTGTCCCCCCATCCTTTTTGGTTAATTTGAGGCTGCTTCAGTGTTCAGAGAGCCGCGATTATTAGATTATGTGGCCGATCGTGAGAAGCTGGCTCCTTCTCCCCGGTAAGACCAGAGCATCGTGCCCAGGGCTCCAGGCACAGACACGGACCTGCACACAGACAGATTTTCTAAACACAGAGTTAATGCAACCATGTCATCTCATGACCACTCAAGTGGTTATTTACCCCTTCAAGTGTTTCTCGCTCAGCTGCTAAGAATGAGTTCAAAAGGGAGGAAAAGTCCAAAGTGGACAGGAAAATTTTACCTACCTATTTTGGGGCATAATCTAAACCACATTGATTTAAAGGAAAGGCTCCAGCTGGCTTTGAATCAAATCCAGTATGGAGGTCCTTAAGTGTTACTGAGGTTTTGTACCATTAGCTGTGGAACAATTATTGCAATATTCATATCAGTTCCTCAAAATATCAGCGGGCTTTTTGTATTATTTATGTCTCCCGCTAGGGGTTGGTAAAGTTTATTGTAGCAAGGATATTAGTTAGTGATTATAATCTTTGCCATTTCTGATAATGCTTAGGGTTTCTTTATGTGGGTTGAAAGAACAATATGATGAATAAATAAAAACATAGAATAGAAGGGAGAAACGACAGAGTTCCCCTCCTTGCCCAAATATATAGGAGGCCAAATGAGCTCTCTACCCTGCCAAAACATATGTGAGAATAATAGCAAAATGTGTATGTTCGGGGTAGTTATCATGCATGTATTTTGGATAAGCTGCATTTGTTTCTTGAGTGCTCTATCAGACAACGGAGGAAACCAGTGCCAACATTGCAAAAACACACACAAAAGCCTGGGGTAAGCCAGCCCCACTGTGCACTTCTGGTGCTAAATTAGGGATAAAATGTTGGAAAACAGCCCTGACATAGCAAAAAATAAACAAACTCTCCAATGATGGAGGAACTGCAAACAGCTTGGTTCAGGGATGAGGTCTCAACTTCTTCCCTGTTCAGGCCCCACAAGTTCCTCTCAATAAATAATTCTGGAAGTTCTGAAAACATGGGAGAGTAAGGGTGCAAAGAAAGATTAATTTCCCTTTTCTAACAGAGAAATTCCTCTACCAACAATTTAGTAAAAAATGTAAATACCTTCTGTAGTGATTTTCTTATCAGTATTAAACATTGTTTTTTAAACATGGAATTAATTAGCCCACAGAAAGTACTACTACATACATATATATATACACACACACAGACAAAATGAAGCCAGCAAGTATAAATACTTTACTATGGAATAATAACAAACATACCAGGACATGGAGAGAGAAATGCGTTGCAATGCACAAGTCTTTTTCTTGCCAGCTGACACCTCTCTAAAATAGGAGGAAAAAACAATGAAAAGAGAAAGCATCAATCGTATTGACTTGTAAGGGAAAAAAAAAAGTTTATAGTGTTACGTTCAGAAACCCTACGTAAACAGAGACATACTGTTACGCAAATGCAGAAGAAACTCATTATTCTAAAGAAAATGTTTGGAAAAAACCAACGTGACATGCCTATATATTTTCAATACAGCATAGTTAATAGAGAACAACATGAAGATCAATGTGCTTTTGGCATGTGGTACATAGGAACCGTAATTGCAGAATCTTGTAAGTTTGGGAATATAACAAATTCATTTAGAACACCTACCAGCTAGAGAAAGCATTGTGAAGGACTGAAGTGCAGCAGTAATGCTCTTAGTTTTAACACTGCTCTTAAAGTTATTCCATTGCTCAGAACCAAAATATTTCGCACCATTTCTTTCTCCTTCCTCCCAAACTTCTCCCTCTATTGTGGTGGTGGTGAAGGTTTCCATGGTGTTCTAGATTCCTAATTTCTTTATCCAGACCCTCACAAAACCCTTGTTAGAGGGACGAGTTAAGCGTTACCTACTACCATACTCCAAAATGAGTAGTTGCATCTTCCCTTCCTTAGATTTGTCCATCAGGATTCCTCATCATCCTTATCCTAGCTGAATTCCTCTTGTTCTGCATAGCTGGGTACAAGTGCTCTCAGGAACATTTTGATTTGGAAAAAGGGCTTGGATCTATTTTAGCATATCCTATATGTTAAATTCGTAACTCTACCCAAAATATACAGCTAAAACTAAGTAATAAATGAGAGCAGCAACGTTAAGAGCCACGGGGGAAGAAGATTAAATATATGTTTTCAAATGAGACTTCTATTGGAAAATGAAGTGAAGGACAGAGAGAAATATGTGAAAACTGTTTCAGATGGCAGGAATAACAGGAAAAGGCTTCTGTGTCAAGATAGCATTTGGTGTGAGGAGATAGAGTTAAGGCCAATATTGGAAATAAGGCAGAATCTTATCTCTGTTGCTTGGATGTAACGCTGCAGCAAATTAATCAGTCTTACTCCAAATTTAAGTCTCTACAGCTAAGATCAGAACATAGCCCAGTATGTTTACGATTGCAAGCAAATTTTTCCATACAGGAAATTTCCAGCCACAATAGGACATTGCTAGCAGCCAAAGCAGGCAAATATGTAGCCAAATAGGACAAACACAACATGCTCCCTGTAATTTGCATCTGTTGCACAGCAGAAATACTGAAAATGAGAACTACACTGAGAAAAAAATCCCAGGCATCTAAATCCTGTCTCGTCAAAACAGAACTAATGTTGTTTTTTCTATCATGTTGAGTCAGAGACAAGTGGCAGGAAAATGAAGACCCAAAAACTTTGGTCCTTACTGGCTGCCTAAGATGCAGGTAAGTAAAAAGGATTACTTGAAATACCCGGTTTTGAGGGAGGAAATTAGGAATTACCTATAGCCCTAGCCAGAGGGATGTTAGCTGACATACAGACAGACAGTTCTGTATGGAGCTCAGATGCTCATGCTCCCTCTCCCTTCCTCTTTCCCACCCTCCTCAGACTGTCACTGGTACACCTGGGCAAATATTACACGGCTGACATGCTAACCTTGACAGTCGTGACACATACAAAAATGAAATGTTACACCTTTGCTATAAAATACGTTCCTGAGCTAGAAAGGACTTGCAGGCAAAAGACCAAGGGAGGGGAGGAGACACACGTAGAAAGCAAAAGTGTGTCCCCAACCAGCTTGAAATGTCTGACCGGCCAACAGCTGGAGGAGGATGGGGGAGATTTCCCAAAAGAGAAATCTTTGCTATTGCTGTATAATCAGACCGAATCTCTCTATTTTAAACTTTACTGGTACAAATCTTCATATGCATGCTATTTCATTTGTTTTGATCATATCCGGTCTCTCTATTCGTTATAAATCCTGTTTTAATTCCAGCCCTAGATCTCACAGCTTTTTCCTCATTTACATGAAAATTCAACTTAGGTTGATAGACATTTTTATGCAAATCATCTCCAAAACAACCTCTATCAGCTTTGGGATGAAACACCTTCACCTATGCCTTCACACGAAGAGGGATAGGTGAGAAATGGAGACACAGACCCATCCACCTCTGGCAGGAGGATGTGCTGGGTAGCTGCAGACATGTGCTTTTATATATTTGGTAAGTCCTACGAATTCCTGGATCTCTTCCAAAGTCCAGACCCTAACCACCACTTCATCTTATTCCAGAAAGACAGAAGACGACAACCACATGTGATGTCACCAGGTACAAATCAATTGACTTCTATCAGCTTCAGTCAATTCTGACCAAACACTCTGAACTTCCACCTGAATTCCAAATAGGTGCTATAGAATTCATTCATTCAGAGTTATTTCAAGCAAGCGTTTGCTTGCTGCCCATTGCAGAGCACAGGAACCCAATTGTTTTTTATACCTTAAATTTATTGCTTAGGTATCCTAGGTTTCAATGAAAAATTATTCTTTCTCATTAAAAAATTTGTTTAGAATGGCTACCTCATTTTGTCAGTTTTGAATCCACACCTGTATGAAATAGGTTGATCCCTATTAAATTAACTGGTGTTTTCGATAAAGGGACAGGAAACAATTTATGCCACTTCTAGATTTCCTCTTCCTACCCCATTCCGAAATAGAGTTGATGCCTTCCTGCTGTCTACCTGCCCCTGAAATATCTTCTAAATTCGTTGTCCAGCTTCAAACAGATTGGCTAGAGAGCTACAAACTACAAAAATTAGGAAGTTCATATAGATTTCATGAAAATCAGTTGCATTGATGAGAAAGGTCTGAACTAGCACCTGCCTCTCGACGGAAAAGCAGGCTCAGATGTTAAAAACGCTGCTTGGGATCAGTCGGTCACCCGACCAGCAGAGTCATGCTTCCTTGCTAGTTTGTGTCTACAGAGCTTCAGACAGACCACACAACCAACAGCAATCGGAGGTGAAGCTGCATAGGCTGGTGTCATTGCAGCGTAATGGTGTGGGACATGCAGACAACCAGAAAACCTGGTTTCATTAGCTCTGCCACTCAAGGCACAAAGCGTCCTCTTGAAGCCCAAGCCCAAACTTAGAACATCAGACCAAGCTTTGTGTTTGCTTTAGCAGAATTTACTAATGAATAGTTGAGAACAGAAATACAAATTCTATACTCCAGATAGTGACTGCACACCTCCTTTGGCAAACATGAGCCAGAGGCACCAGTTCCCAGGTACTGAAGTTGAAAATCTTTGCTTCATTTAAGCCAGGGACACCACTGCCATCGATTTCAAATGGACTAGGAATTCACTCCAAATCTTTAGAGCTATTCAGCTGAACGTTTCCTCACAACTGGTGTTGTCAGTTCAGGAGAATTATAGCTCTGCAATTCAGAATAAAAGGATGTTCAAAATGTCTTACCCTTCACTAAGAAATAACCAAGATCAGGTGGCCATGTGATTCCATTATTTATGTAATACCTCAAAATGTCAGTTGTCTTCTAATATGAGATGACAGGGTTCACATGTACAAGTTTTCTATAAGAGTAGCATGCTCATCTTGACCCACTCAAGACACACATTGCTAATTTGAGATAAAAGATTTATCACATAGATCCTGTAGTTAATTGGCTGCAGTAGCCCTTTTTTTTTCTTTACTATGTAGATTTATTTGGAATTTCTTTATAGATGTGCCAATTTTCAAGACTGATGTGTTTGGACTGCAGGTTTCTTTGGGGAAGGCTTTTATTTTCACTTTGTATACGCTCAGCACCTCACAGTATATGTTCCTGGTACCTCCCATGTGTTCCTGCATGCTCACATAAATAGAATAAAAGGCTTTTAATACAAAATCTATTGTTTTCTTTAAGGACCAGTAAGAAAGTTGGCCTTTTCAGTTATCAAGGCATACTTGATATACACAAAACTGTTTGTGACTTGAGTGAATAACATTCTTGTACTGAAACTAACATTTAATTGATGCTTGAAAACAGCAAGATCTTTCCCCTCAGTGATGCTTTTCTTCTACTGACTCAAGGAAGCAGCATCCATCGTTATTTGTCATTAGAGTCCAAGTATTTGACAGCCACAGATAGTACGCAAGAACTCTGTGGCTTGGAAAATGCCACAGAATCACAAAACAGTTGATGGAAGGCATCTCTGGAGATCACCTAGACCAACACCCCTGCTCAAAGAAAGGCCAACTACAGCAGGTTGCCCAGGACTGTCCCCATTTTGAACACCTCCAAGCACAGAGACTTCACAACTTTTCTGGGCAATCTGTTCCAACATTCAACCATCCCTACAGTTATTTATGAGGATCAGGGGGAATATTGCATTATTCTGTAAGACACACTGATCAACCTGGTCAAACAATCCACACTCGCAGCCTGGCAGGAGTCCCTTGTAGATATGCTCTGGGAGTGGGGAAGACACGCTGACTTTAGAGGATCCAAAGCACTGTGAGATAAAGGCAACTGCTGTGGTCTGGTTTGGCTAAACCGGTATTAAAATCACAGCTGAAACCTGAAGTAGCTGTTAAAAACTGCAAGCACCATTCCCCCA
>NW_010532778.1:33369-41367 GCF_000687285.1 Phaethon lepturus
TCCTCTCCTGAGAGCAAAGTCCCTGCTGAGCTTCATAGGTCGTTGGTTTCTTCTCTCTCCAGCACACATGTGCATTTCCAAAAGTCATCTCCCTTTGACCTGCTCTAAGAAGCAGTGTTCTTTTCATATGGCGGAATCCTCTTCTGGCCATGATTTCTAGAAGCCCAGCTCCCTCCTCAGACAATCCAAATCTTTCCTGTCTGCAAAGGTGTTAGGTAGAAGGTCAAGGATATCATCTGAATGTAGTTTGTAAAAAGAGAAAGAGAAGAGAAAATAAAAGCGCAACTCATTAAATAAGACATACAGTCATCTTAAGCTGTTACAGACCCTTTTACCAATTCCTTCACCTCAGAAGTAAAAGAAATCAGGCACAGAGGTACCATATAACTACAATGTTGAACTGTTAGAGGTGTGTAGAAAGAAATGTTGCTTAGGTACAAACTACAGAAATTTCAACAACCACCAGATTTTTGCTTGATTAAAAGAAATGGTTGGACCAAGGAGACATGAAGAAGCATTGCAGGTCACTGCTGACTTTGCTTTCTGACCTCTGTTTGTTATCCTTATCCTTTTAAAATGTAGCACACTGTTTCCATACTGATGAAATAATCTTGCTCTAGTCAGTGAAGACACACGTTTTAAAATGTGCCCTGAATAAAGACAACTCGAAAGTGCCAAATAGCAAAGGCACGCTATACTCCCTTATACTGGCCACTACCCTGACCCTGTGCGACAGCTATGTTTTGTTTCCTGTGAGACTGTTTTCTTCCTCTTGTCTTTATCTGTGTTTTTCTCCACATAGTGTTTCACCTCATATACCCCTATCTGCATTCGTCCCCCCTCTCACAGATACGAAGCAGAGCCACAACACCATTTCAGATGGGAAGTCCTCCCCTCTCCCCCAGGCTGAGGGTGGCTCAAGGAGGGTGGCTGACACTTCACCCATCAGACTCCTTTAAACATGCATGTTTTGAGGAAACTGTAGTTGGTTTCAACAAGAACCTCTCACATGAGGTTCGGGGAGCTTGATTTGGGATATTTTTGCTGAAGGTAATCTACCACAAGCTATGCTTAATTGGGACAATATTCCAATTTCAGTTACAGAATGGGTAGATCTGTAGCTGTACAGAACAGAAGAAAAAGCCAACGTTGACATGAACAGAATGTCAGAGGTGATCCCAGGAAGGATCACTTTTCTAAGACCCGACACAAGTTTTCAAAATTCGGGAACTAGAGTGAATGCAGCCTTTCCCCAGAGAGGCAGAGACAAGCAAGAAAATCGAGTCTTGGAAAAGACACAGACTCCTAACATTATGATAAATATAAGCCACCCTTCCTGGAAAAGAAATACGTAGAAGCCTGAGGCCAGCATTTGATCTGTGCTAAGAAACATTTGGATATTTTTATGAGCAGCAAGTTCATCAAGAATCTTGCTCAGAGGTTAAACCTCATAGAAAAGGCAAAATAAGGTGACTAAGGACTTATATGAGTTCATATGAGCAAAGATGAACAGGAAGAGGCTCATGCCAGTGTGTTGATCTTGCATTATGGAAATCAATTAAGCATTAATTATAAATGTTCCCAAAGGTTAAGTGAAGTATGCCTTGCTACAGAGCCAGCAGCCTGACGAACCCATAGGGCTTCCTGATGCAAACAGCTCCTCGGGCAGACGGAAATGCTGAGCTCCACTGCTTCTCCGCAGCTGGGCACCCCAACCCGTAGGCATGGCAGGGCTGTACCACATGCAGCTAAGGGGATCTTGAGGAACAGCTCTCTGGGACCTGCACCATGCATTAGGGCAGCCCTGAACAGCGGGGAGACCAAGAGCAATCATCAGTTCTCTCAGGCACTGTTTGAGTCCTAAATAGCCTTACTCCTAGTCTTACTAGACTAAATTAGCAAGCCCCTCCAAGTCGCTCCCATCAGTGAAACTTTTTCCTTAGGGAGACCAGAATGGCGAGATCAAGCCTTGACACATTACCTCCCCCGGCACCGTTCCCAGGAGGAAGTCTGCAAGAAATGGCCCCACTTTAGCTTCTGTTTGCCGAGGATGTGGTACGTATAATGTTGATCAAGCAGTTTCTGCCTTCTCTCCCTTCCCTGTCATGCAGTTTCTGAAAAAGGGCTTCTCCTGCTCTGCTACATCTGTAGACTAAGGTGATTTGTCTCCAGTACTCCGATTATGTACAACTTAATTATCTACTGACTAATTGCACTTGCCTTCTTGAATGTCTCCAGGTAACAGGAGTACTGCTTTCTTTTTGCTCATCGGGCTGTGAAGGCAACTAGTTTGTCTCACCCTTTCCGGTACTTCCAGACAAAGGGCCTTTCAAAGGAAAAAAATCCTGAACAGAAAATGTAAGTAATGCCTCTTTCCACACCCCAAATAAGGCAAATATATGTGTGTGCATGTGTCCGTCCTAGGGTCAGCTCTTAACGCAGTAACCTGAACGTAGCACCCTGAGAGATTTACGTGTACCCAGAGGGAGGAGCCGCCTACCCATAGCTACCTTTTAAGTGATTTACTCACAGGAATTTGCAGGGACGTGAGGTTAATCCTGACAGCGATACCCACTAACAACTTGAAGCAGCAGCACAAACAAGGGTGTTCTCACGCACCGCACGTGAGAGCAAAGTGGACGACACTTAAACTAGATACAGAAGTTTGTGCTGCAGCAAAACAAGGAGCACAAAGTCGGAAAATGCATCTCTCAGAAGGGGCAATAACATGGGGGAGATCAGTAACTGGCTCACTCACACGCCCGCGCGATCAGCCCTTACACTAGGGTGAGAAGGTATCACTTGCGACATCCCCTTTTCAACACCTAGCTAAAATGGGAACCAGTGAAGAAACTGAGCGTCTCCAAGCAGAGGTCCCTGAGCCAACAGAAGTGCAGCTAATGCAACACAGCCGTTTCAGCTGTGCATCTCGGTTTGGGAATACTTGGCATGCCAGTACACAGTCTCAGCAGGCTCTGATACCTTCGCAGATACGCTTCTTGAGTTGACCATAGCTAGAAGAGCTACTGTACAACAACAGGTAAGAAAATACCTGTTCAGAGGATCCAAATGGATTATGAACCCAACAGAGGCCCAAATCTTGGTGGGAAAATTCTCAGGAAAAACAGGCTCTGTGTGGAAGTGTTGGTAAGTGAACAAGCAGATTGGTACTCTTGCACATTTTCTGCCACAGATACTTATCAAACCCTGATATATAGGCTTTTGCACTGTGTCTATCCAATAAGCAACATTCACAGGCCAAATCAACAGGAAAAGATGGAGGCTGTGGTGGAGTATCTTCTCCTTTTCGGACTACCAGCAGATAACACCCACCTGCGATAGGAAACATACCTTCTATGAAACTTGGCCTGACCCACAGGTTGAATAGCACAGTCCAGGCCAGTCCTGAAAACAAACTTCTGACTATCCAAGCAGGACATCAAACATTTGTGCTTCCCCTTCCACAACTACTGCAGCTAAACACAGGGTTTTAAAACCAATGTAAAAGGCAGTGGTGTTTGTTCATTCTCTGGCTTGGTCAGTAGATATGAAAGGGTGATACAAAGTTTTCCTTCAAGCGAAATAATCCCATAATCATATTCCTGAAAATTGAAAAATCTCCTCCAAGTGAAGGATATTCCCCAACTTTCCCTGAAGAGGCTTTGGTAAAATCTCTTTAGGAAAATTTATTCTGGAAGACAAAAATTTGAGTAAATCTGCGCTAAAATGTATCTGAGCATAGTCCAGATCTGGAGACCCTGGGATGATGATACAAGCCGGTTATTGACTAAAATGTCAACAGGGCTTGAGTTTTATGGCAGCTATCAGCCTGATGCTCCCTGGAAATCAATACTTGCAATTTGAATTCTGTATTTTGTGGGTTATCAGTTGAAGTTTAATGTCTGTTTCTCTTTCTTGCACTGTTTTTGGGGGGATTTTTCCCCCCCATCACGATGATTATACACTATGTGAACACCTGCTTGCAGCTGAGCCAGTGGAAGGTAGCAGATTCAAGAGCCCATGTCGTCCCACACCCAAGACAGCAATAAACTGGTATTTCCTTTTATTATACCAGTCTAGCATTGTATCATGTGTGAGGTTTCCCCTTCTGTGTTTCATGGGACCAAATGCTATTCAGGACCCATAAGAAAATAATCACATCCACGTGTGTGGGACAGCAATTAAAAAACAAGACAGCAAAGCAGAGTATCCAATCCCAGACCTTCCTGGACTTTCTTGGGGAAGTTACTGTGCTGCGGGGTGGACATGTTTCCCATCTGCAAAATGAGAACAATAATATTTCCCATTCTCACAGTGAGGTTTGGTGGGTTAATTCATTTAATCCCCTTGATTTCTCTCTCCTGATATTCTTTACCATCCTCCCTTTGCTACAAGTCAAACTCAGCCCATTACCCATAAATGAAAAATACTAAGTCCGCTTTCCCCACTCTCATGATTGTATTAGCCCAAAAAGCGCATGCAAGCCTCCTTCAGACTTTGCTACCCTCCCCACCACTCTTACCTCCTGTTACGTGGCCTTTTCTTGTGTTACTCTGGGGCAGGGAGCTCAATCCTGTTTAAGACACGAAGTCTCCTGAGCAGGACTTTGAAACAGGGCTTCTCCCTTTCTAAGGGAGGACTGAAACCTCTCTCACATACAGCCTGTCTCTGGCTCTTTTTTCAGACCAAAAAGTCCACAACTGAGTCTTGCTGGGGTCCAAACACAGTCTGTGAGCATTGCCTGGTGAAGGACCCTTCATAGGTCCTTCATAAGGATGTCCTTTCTGTGTCTCACCAACTCTTACAGGGGAAGCAGGGAACAAGCTGCTCGGAGTGGGGCAGTTACAGGCATACAGGTTGCTGGGGAACTCAAAGCTCAAACTAACGAGAGCTTCCATGTTAAAACAGCAGCTGAGCGGAGACTTAAGAGCCATCACTCTGCTTGGAGAGAAAAAAAGCCCCTTCATCCATCTGCTTTCAGAGGCCTAGGGAGTCCAGCACCAAACTCTTTTTTGTACAGAGTTCGCCTGCGACAAGAGACTCAGAGGGGGAAGGCTTACAATTAGACAGTATTTGCCAGGTAGTTTATTCCTGTGAGAGACTGAAACTAAGCCATAGCATCCCTCTGAGATTTATACTGCCAAAATAAAAAACCTCTAATTGAGCAACAAATGCCTTATTTGCTCTCATGCCTGAAGCTGACGGGAGCTACTCTCATGAAGAGCCGCTGCTGCAGAAAATAGAAATTACCGGGGAAAAAATTACAACACACATGGGAAGACAATGCCAAGTAGCTGAAATGGGTAAATAAAGTTAATTATCAAATGCAGTATGAAATGACAAAAGCTTTCTTTTATAACTCTGCTTTTGCACTAGTCTTATCTAGACACCTCATATGTTGGCATTCAATGAAGTTAGATGACATGCTCAGCTGTTTTCAGCAGTTGGGCACTGATTTTTTTTCAGAAATGAAAGGGCCTTGTAATTAATTGGTAAGGCTGTACGTGGTTAATTCTTGATGCCTTGTAAATGCTAATTATGAAAGATGATGTTCAAGGGTTTCTTAGGAAATCAATACTTTATTATACAATAATTGCATCTGCAAGTTTGATGTTCTTCATAAGACTTCGAAAGAATGGAAGAGGTTGGGAGGTCAGATGATGCAAATGGTGGCTGCAAGACCTGGAAAGTCATCAAGAATTTGAGGCCTAGTAAAATGCCCAGATGTCATTAAAATAGCTTCAAAAACCCAACCCTTATTATGGAAAGCAAACTGCTGGTACATCTGTCTAGCTGACACCTTGGCTCAATATAAACCTAGGCACACTTATAATTGAAATGATTGTTCCGTTATGCGTCCGAGAGCTTTGATTATTCCTTTGCCCAAACGATTTGTTTCGCTCAGGAACATCATTTCAGTTCTGTCCCCCCTCATCTTCCCCTGGCTCACTCCCCAGTTGTTCCAGCTTTCAACATCAGAATCTGTGAGGAGCTACTGTTAGGGTTATAAGCCCTGGAGACAGGATATAGCTGAAAAATCATTCTTCCAAGAATTTCTGGGTCACTGTCTAATTGATACTAGCATTAGCATGCTTCATATTCATGTTCCAACTCCACAGGCAGTAGTTACTCTGCACCCAGCCATGTGGGACTGCTCTAGGCGGTGAGTGGGAATCCAAAACAACGCTACTATATCAGCCTAAGAACGCACCAGCCCCAAGATTTTTACAATAGCAAAAGAGAGAAAAAGAGTCTTCCTTCCACTGCGGTCATCAGTGCAGCAATACATTCCTCTGTTTTTTATTACACACTTTGTAAGAGAAATATTCCATGTTACTTGGAGCTTACTAATTTGCAAAAAAACCACAAGTTATTTCCTTACATCATGATGGGTTTTTAAATTTTTTTAATTCTTACAGGCTATAAAAATCCAGGGACTTCAAAGGAAATGAGTTTAAGACTCAGTATGTTATAAAAGGAGTCCAGACCACGTTCACAAATACGATTTCTTTTGCTAACAGCAAAGTATTTCACAGGTTGTATTGTAGCTTGTACTTTGTTGAGAAAATGAATGAGAAGCGAGTAGTGATTCATAAAACAATCTGTACATTTAACGCACAATAAAATAAGATAGTATTGCACAGCTTTCTTGGAGAGTCAAAAGGCGGTGCCTTGTGAGCAGCAAGCTGGCCAAATACAAACACAGTAGGAGGGGGTGTAATGCTGAATTGCTGCAACCACTCCTAATGATTCATCTTTTCTCCAGCAACTCACCCAGTCAGCACATCCAAAATGCAATATGAAAATTTAATGCACACCCCCCAAAAAGTGATGAAAAAAGAACAATATGTGCATATGTTCACATGTGTGGTGTGCATGCAGTACTTCTATGTGAAAGGATATTCAGTTCTGTGCTGCTGTAAGAATTTCTATTTGGCTGCCTACAGACAGGTCAGAGGCAATCTGCCTCAATACATCAGCCGTACGCTGACAAAAGTGGTTGCAGGAATTTCATTTTCAGGAGAAAGCTTGGTCTTTGCTGAACACAGCAAACTCCCCAACAAATTCCCAGAAGTAGGAATCCTGGCGCATTGAAATATCCTCGCTTCCCCTTTTGCCCAGTGATACATTTTTCTGGCCTGTGATCAGCAAGACATAATACACATTCATTTGTAAAGAAGTGACACATTGCTGCTTGACACCTATAAACAAAACATGCAAAAGAAGTAACCTCATGTGTACTGGAGAACTGGCAATGCCAAAAAGGATTTTTTTTTCCCAGCTAAGTAGCCTGGGTGTCAAACATGACCTCCCTCAAAATCATTAAGGGTGAAGAGCTCTACTTATATGCTTCATAACCCCTCCCCTTCACTGCATAGCCTGCCTCTATAGAAGATGTTCAGCTCAATAACGTGGTGACCTGCAGCTGCAGTCAACCCAGGGAGCAGAACTGAACCCATCAACCCTATTCCTAAGCTTTTCTGAGAGTATTACCGACACCTGGGATACACTTTTTAAAGACAGCTCAGCACACAGATAGACACCAAGCTGAACATCCTGGCTGGCTGAGCCCTGTTGAATACCTAACCAGGAGTGCTACCATGGAGTGCTTTGAAAATCCTGCCCTTGTTCTGAACCCTAATGAAAACCCTAATGAAAACCCTAATGAAAAATGAATTTTCACACTCTAATGAAAACCTAACTCTGAAAGTGAGCTTAATAGGACAGCTTCTCCAGATTTGAACACAAGATAAATACCATTTTAGAAGCCCAGGCAATTAAATTAGATACTTAATTCTAAAAAAAGCCCAAAGAACAAACCAACCAAAAAACACTGGCCAAAATTTGATAGGAATAGGTAAAGTTACTTCCCCCAAATTTTCCTTTCTTCAGGGTCAGCATCCACTGGTCTTACCCAGCATCTTCATGGCTGTCTCGAAGCCTGAGGACACAACCCAGGCTCATCAAACCCTGCCACAAGAACGACTCTCCTGCTGA
>NW_010532778.1:41398-42409 GCF_000687285.1 Phaethon lepturus
CGACTCAAAACTTATGACTGAAAATGTGTCCTTCTCACAGCAAACATCTGTATTTCAGCCAGACACCGACCACTGTGCATATACGTACTGGAGAGCATGAGAACCCTGCCATTCAGTCAGATACAGAATAACAAGAGTTTATCTTTGAACTAGTCCATAACGTGTAACCAGCACCACTGCCCAAAGAAAGGAAATGGCAAGGAACAGCAAATTTCACCTGAATGTTTTTACTCTTCTTCTGCACAATGAAAAGCACAAGGGGATCTTATAGTCCAGACAAGACGTGGAAGGAAATTAGATTAACTTTATGCAGTGTCCACCAGGAATAACTAATTAGGCATATTAGTTCCTGCTTAACCAAAACTCTAGGCCAGTTTGAGACTGTGGAACAGCTAGAAGCAGGGATATAGGCAAAATAGATTTGGCACTTAGGTGTTTGGTCTTAACAGCAAGATGGAGGTTGGAAGGGGATGGAGACAGTTGCTGCTGGAAGGGCTGCCCAAGCCCTACCAAAAATGGTAGGCTATGTCATCACAAGCTACTTTTGAATAATGGAGGCTCTACAGATGCAGCTTAAGAAATGCAACTCAACAAACCCAGTGACCATCCATACAGATCAATTCTCACAACAGTGTTGCTTCCCAAATGGTCTCAGCGATTTCACGATGTGGTCTCTATCTGTATTTCTCAGGTATGCACATTTTCGTTTCCTCAGACACTGAAGAAGTGTCTCCAGCCCCTCCCAGGCAGATGATGCAGCATCACTTG
This sequence comes from Phaethon lepturus, assembly GCF_000687285.1. Lineage (NCBI taxonomy): Eukaryota > Metazoa > Chordata > Aves > Phaethontiformes > Phaethontidae > Phaethon > Phaethon lepturus. Next base: position 42,167 of record NW_010532778.1, read on the forward strand.
CTATAGATGTAGTCTCGGCATGCTGTGGTCCTGCCAAATCCGTTGTGAGGACATCTCATTTAACTGGATCTCCTCGACACTGCAGTTTAGCAAAGGGAGATGCTACAACCAACAGGAAAAAAGAATCCAGCTGACAGGGGACTGGCCCCCAAACCATTCTGACAGTATGTAGGATTTTATCCTGACATCCCCAGGCAGAGCACCTCATATCACCTCCCTAAGATAAGACAATAAGACACACCC
>NW_010532779.1:0-971 GCF_000687285.1 Phaethon lepturus
AAACCTGCAAGAATGTGCTTTTACAAAGTAAATTTTTTTAAAGAAACTCTTTGGTATTCTGGAGTAAATGTATTTATTTACCAGTATGTGCAATGACAGATTTTTGTATTTTCACGTAATTTACCTTGTGTATGTCATGGAGGTTCCAGTGTTTGCCAATACAGAACACTGTGTAGAAATATTAAACTTAATCTGTTTGAAACAACTATGTCTTTCATATAATGGTTTAGGTTGGAAGGGACCTTTTAAAGTCATCTAGTCCAACCACCCTGCAATGAGCAGGGACATCTTCAACTAGAGCAAGCTGCTCAGAGCCCACTCCAACCTGATCTTGACTGTTTCCAGGCATGGGGCACCTACCACCTTTCTGGGCAACCTGTGCCGGTTTTTAACCATCCTCACTGTGAAAAATTTCTTCCTTATATCTCATCTCAATCTACCGTCTTTTAGTTTAAAACCATTACCCCTTGTCCTATCGCTACAGACCCTGCTAAAATGCCTGTCCTCATCTTTCTCAGATGCCCTCTTTAAGTACTGAAAGGCTGAAATCAGGTCTCCTCGGAGCCTTCTCTTCTCCAGGCCGAACAACCCCAACTCTCTCAGCCTGTCTTGATAGAAGACGTGTTGCTAAGGACTGAGTTTTTGGCCTACTCATTTCTACCAAAATTAGTCTGGAAAATGTTTAGAAAAACCTGGGATGTAGTTCAGTAAGGACATTATGAGCAAAGAACTATACTTAGACAAGAATAATCAACTGCACAATTACAAAAAAACCCCAAGCTTCAAACATGTGAAAAGCTATTGGAAAGAAGAAGAGAAGCATCTGTCCTCCATATCTCTGATAGGCAGAACTGATTCAAGCTGCAGTCAGGCTAGACATCAGGAAATTTCCTGACTACAAGACTAGTGAACCTTGGCACTTTTTATCTGAGAAACTTTGAGTGACAGGAGACTCGCCATCTCCTCTGCCA
>NW_010532780.1:0-2662 GCF_000687285.1 Phaethon lepturus
ATATAAATAAATATATATATAAATATATAAATAAATGTGGCTGCATTGTAGTTACAGTCATATTAAGAGTTTATAGAATTTCCTAAAAGCTTCTCAGGCACAAAACCCAGTGCTTGTGAACTATTAAACCTGGTGGTAGGGAAGACTGATAACTTACACTGTTAGAAACAATCATAGGAGAAACAGAAAAGAAATTTACTGTGTAGTGGATGCTGTTGATTTCATGAACCCTAGCTAACAGAGCACGAGAAAAGGAGATTGTCTGTTATACCTCTCAGTATCTTAAATCATATTTGACACCTTTCAAGAAACTCAAGAAAACGATTGTGATTATTTCTCAAAGGCTTATAGAATGGCTTAAAATTGCCAACCTTTTTTTGTGTTTTAAGACTTTACCTGCAATCTACCTGGTAGATGCTTTGGACTTGATTGAACATGTAAAATGCAGAGACATTTCAGTGGAAACCATATAAAAAATCTGGCTCTATAAAAGCAGACATAGTTTGTCTGATAAAACTTTACCTCGATGTTTATATATTACAACTGCAAACATTCTACTTACACAGTTTTATTTTCCTTACAAGAATGTCATTCATAAAGGCATTACGATATAGACTTTAATTACACGCTCATATACTATCTTCCCATTAGGCCCCATTCAGCCTTTGCTGAAAATTAGTTGAATGCTGAAAATTAGTTGAACTGCTCTCAGAAGATAACTATTAATTTTGTTGCCCACATTTCTACAAAATATGTAAGTTACACTAGTATTAACTGATTTTACTTTTCAATACGCCTTTTTGAGACAATGGTATTGTATTTTGCCTATTTGCAGATAGGAACCTGACGCACAGGAAAAAGGACAAAAGCACCCATTTAGTGTCCAATGTGAAGGACCTAAGACAAAGTTTTTTGAGTGCTCAGCATTTTGTAGCACTCGATGTTTTCCAAATACAGCTTCCATTCATTTTATCTGCAGTTGTGATTATTCAACATTTCAACAGTAAGGCAAGTAAGGTTCCAGAAAAATGAGAATGAAACACATGACCAAGTTAGTCTGCATAATTTGCAGAACCTCCTGTGCAGCACAAGTAGGACTGGACTCTGGTTAATGTATGGACATTCAGTTGTCTTAATCAAGAAATTTTCTTCCTTTTCTTGTAGTGTTCTGACACATTCACTATATGTATTTAAAAATATGTGTATGTACACACACCTACACATACATACATACATACATGTGTGCCTCTCTGTGTGTGTTCATGTGCCAAGTGAAATAGGGCCATATACACAGCAGTTGTCCTGACTGCACAGCCCCAATTCAACGCACAAATTCACTATGCTCAGGAAAAAAAAATGTAATCACATCATTAAATGTTTTTCATGATGAACAACGGGGCCAAAGTAAAGTTGAATTTTTAGTTTTGAATGCGTGGATCAGTAACCTGGAAGTGTTTCTTTTCACATAATTCTTTCCTACTTTATTAAAAGGTAACATTACTATTATTAAAGAAATGTCAAGGTCTGATATTGCAACTGACCCCTTCAAAAGAGCGGAGACTTTTCCCACGCTTACACAGGACACTACCACTTCCCGGTGGGAGATCACTAGCAGATAGTCACCACTTACCTGGTCAGTGCTAGAAGTAATGAAACTCTGCCTGAAGGCTTCATCCATGTCTCTGCAATAATTATACTGAGATTCAAGGACGCTGAGATAAGGTACCCTCAGGAAAGGTCCTGATTCAACCCCAAAGATCTTGGTCAGATGTCCCTAGAAGCCCTCCAGATCAGTTTCCCCCCTCCATTTCCACAAGATACATTGCTTGGTGCTGAAGGCTTGCCACCATAATGTGGGGGCCCATCACCTCAACCTGAGCTGCTGTTGCCTTAACGTGGAGAACCATCACCTCAGGGTGGGTCACTGTAACCTCAGCCTGGGGCACCATCCCCTCAACCTGGGTTTCCATCCCCTCCCACACAACCTCAACAGGAGTGCGATCATCCCAACCTGTGGCACCATCGTCTCAATCTGGGGCACTGTTGCCCCAACATGGAAAACCATCATCTCAATGTGGGGCCTCATCACCTCATCTTGGGATGCCATCACCTCAAAATGGAGTGTGAGCACTTCAATCTGAGGCATCATCATTTCAACTTGAGGCACCATCACCTCAGCATGTGGCCCCATCACCTCAACTTGGAGCCCCTTTGCCACAATCTGGGAACTATCACCCCAATTTGGGGCACTATCACCTCAGCATGGGGCCTCATCACCTCAACCCAGAGCCCCATCACCTCAGTCTGCAGCCCCATCACCTCAGCTTGGGGCACTGTCACCTCAGCATATGACCCCACCACCTCAACCTGGAGCCCCATTGCCTCAATCTGGGGACCATCACCACAACTTGGGGCACTATCACCTCAGTGTCCAGCCCCATCACCTCAACCTGGAGCCCCATTGCCTCAATCTCGGGACCATCACCTCAACTTGGGGCACTATCACGTCAGCATGGGCCACCATCGCCTCAGCGAGAGTCGCGGCTTTCTCCCCTCGTCCCTGAGGAGCCGAGAGGCGGGAAGGAAGCAGAGAGTCGGCGCCTGAGAGGGGGCGGGAAGGGAGCCGGGGGCCGGGACCTCCCACCGGGAGGTCCTCCCTCTC
>NW_010532780.1:2697-2899 GCF_000687285.1 Phaethon lepturus
GGGCCGGTCTGCGGAGAAGCCTGGCATCGAGACGGCGGCCGCAGAGCTGCGCCGTTCCCCCTTCCCTTCCTCTTTCTTTCTCTCTCCTTCTGTGCGTGTGAGTATCCGTCCTGGCTGCCTGCGCCGTTACCACAACAAAGCCGGTGGGGTTCGGGGCGGGGAGAGACTGTGGCCGCTGCCTCCCGGGAGCTGCCACGCCGGC
>NW_010532780.1:2995-16668 GCF_000687285.1 Phaethon lepturus
TGATTTTTGCCGGATCAAACAAGGTGGGACGTGTTTTGTTTTTTTATATATATACACACATATATAATTTCTTCATCGTCATATAATTTATATTTTTATTATTTTTTAATTTGCTGTTTTTCTACTTGGGTCCCTGCCTGAGCGACACGTATGTAGGTGTTTCCCGAGCATGCTGTGCATTCGGAGGGCTTCGGCTGGCCTTGAGCTGCCAGAGTTTAGTCACGCTGCCGTCAGACATATTTTATGCCCCGCTTCAGTGCCTTCCCTGCTCTCTCTGCTCCTCGTGGGGGGATGCGGAAAAAGGTGGGAGATTTTCTTCTGAGGCACTGGCCCTCGTTGGCAGCCTAGTCGTCGGCTCTGGGAGCGAGTTACTGCGTCGTGTGTGCCATCCTGAAAGTTACTGGACGAGGAGGGACGCGTAGAAATGATGCTCTAGTAGAAGAGTTTAGCCAAGTGGTTTGGTTGTGTGTAATTAGTGGGAATTAAGTCAACTGAAACGATTGTTGTAAACAGCTTGCCTCGAGCGTGTTAAATCATCACAGTAGTCACGTCTCTGCAGTTTCCTCAGGATGATGGTATTGTAACCTCCCTGCCCTTCACAGGCCTATGTTCTGCACTAATGGTTCCCACGATGTGGCTGTGGTTTGGAAAAATAACCATCCACCAAATCTTTTGGCCCCTGTGGATTTGTGTGGAAAGCACAAAAGAGGTAACTCTAAATCCTGGGCCTTTCCTGACTATCGTTTGTGCAGCACCTGCAGCAGAGCAGAGTACTGAATTCATTCCAAAGCATTTCAGCGAGATGATACATGTAGCAATGTATGTCATGCTTGTGAAGCTTTCTCTCTTTCTTTTCTGGAGTTTTCACATCATGTTAAGGGAATTGGCATTTTAAAATATAGTTGAGCATGGCTTATGGTACAACCAAATTTAAGGTCATGTAACTATAATGCCCTGCTGAAGTTTCTCCCTTATGGTTCTGTTGAACACCATTTTAAAGAAACTGGTTTTATTATAGCATGCAAATGTTTGCACTTGTTCATTCTTACAATAAAACATAGATAAAAAAAATTCAGTGTTTGCATTTGGACACTTACATATTTTCAAATTGTGTGGTTAAAATTTCTATGCAACATTCATAGAAACAGCAGGAAAACTATGTGGGATGGAATGAACATAATGGAAATAGCAGTGCTAAATTTCTTTTGTATCCTTGCTTTTGTCTGGCGCATTGAGTGCATTGTGCAGATTTTTGCTGCTATGAAAAAATAGTTAATCTCTTTTTCTTGGATGGAAAACGATTGCTAGAGTTGTTAATGGGTAGAGAACAAAGTTCCACAAAAAGTTGAAGTCTTCAGAGGAGCCATTTGAAGACTAAATGAAGTCATCGTTACTAGAAAATTAGTCACTGGACATTAACTTAAGAATGGGTTTGTAAAATAATTGATACTTTAAAATACAGTTTCCAAAAATTTGGACTGCTTCAAGTTCTCCCATCACTTTTCCTGTTTGGTTTGTTTTGGTTTGGGGTTTTTTTGGTAGTGCAGACATCGTTCCTTTGTATTTTCTCAGCATAGTTAATCCTTATAATGGTATGGAATGGAGACCAGGGAAAAGGAGAGAACAAGTAATTTGGCGACATTCTCTTTCTTTTCTTGGAACTTAAAGCTTTTATGACCTACTGGGGGTTTGGTTTTGGTTTTTTTGCTTGCCCATGTTCAAAAGGGCATTCAGAGGGTCCTGTGTTTCTGCGTAAGACTTACAGGGGCTCAAAGGGCCATCAGGACTGCAGAGCCTGTTGAGGCTTTGAAAGTGCAATTGGCCAGCCTCTTTAGAGGCCTGACCCAGCAGCACATACAGGTGCTTCTCTAAGGAGTATTTAAAAACTTGCAGGATAGGTAGCATATGGTCTTCTGTGGCATAGGTGCCAGGGGCATCTACAAGCTTTTTAATGTCTTCCCAGTTGGATGACATAATAATACATCTGGAGTGTAGAGGTAAGAGTCTGAAAGTGAGCTGGTTCCTAGATGAGCCTAGTTATCTCCCTAAATTCATGGGGAATAGGCAGACCATTACTGTGACGGATGTACCTTTGTGCTTCCACCAGAGCTGCATTTTAAAGCTTTTTGCATTCTTTGCTTCCTGGTCTTATGCTCAACTAAGACTGGTGACGGAATGCTCTAAAACATAACCTATGTTCCTTGGCTAAGGTTTTTCCCATCCAACGATCTCAACTGATGTTTAAGTCACAATTCAATAATGGGTATTTGTCATTCTTGAAGTGTTTCATTTTAATAACGTAATAAACACTGGAACTCCAGGAAACCCGCATTACGTTGAACTTAAAAGACAGCCCATTAACATTTTTATCTGCTTTTCCATACTGATATTTCTCATCTGAAGAAATGAACAAGTCATAAAAATACAATGCAAGAGAGGATCACAGGAGGCCTTTACTTCATTTGCCCCCTACACACATTCTGAGGGAACATAAATATACTTGGACTTTCCTAAGTGATATTTGTTTAAGCTGTTCTTTGTATACTGATTTAGTGACTGAATTTCTGTACTTCCCCCAGCTCATCTGTACCAGGCAGTGCTTGTTCCTCTAACAGAAATATATTCACTGAAAATTAAAAGAATTGCATCTAATTCTCGGTGGCAGGGGAGAATGATATTGCTATCTCTGTAGAATTGATGTCTGTTTTCCAAACTGATAATAGGTGTCATCTTGTGGCCACGAAACTCACATCTACTTGATCTGTGTGGAAGCACATCTATGCAAAGCATTGAGGGAAACGCTGATGACATGCCTATCTGTGCAGCCAGGTCACTAAGCGTACTAGGTCTGTAACATTAGAAGCACAAACAAATTTATAGTTCAGTGAGTATTTCTGTTGTTGGAGATAGTTCATGTGTTGTGTGACTTGGTAAAGATGACCTGGTATTCTGAAGCATGCACATACCTCTACTGCGTGCAATGTGTGAGGTAGGAGCACAGACTGAACACAACTGGTCAGTTACAAGGTGAGACTAGGGTGAAAGTTACTGTACAAATATTGGTGAAACACTTGTTGTTTCTCACTTACTTTTGAACTGTGATGAAAGAGGGTTTTTATGCCTCCATGTAGTTTCAAATGGTTTGAGAGCTTGAAGATGTACATGGAGACCTTTGCCGAGGTTTGGGCCACCTTTGTGCTGTACTTTGTGACAGTTGGTCAATGCGGAAGCGTTGCTTACATGAAGCGCGGGAAGTGGTGTATCCATTGTCATTTGGAAGATGGCAATACCTGGATGTTCGAGTGGTGTGTGCTTAAGGAAGGCACACACAGATAATCCCTCAGCTGGTACACCAGGATGATGGCACATGTAACTCCAGTCTTTATGGGGCAGATATGCTGAAGTTTTGCTTTAGCAAGAGGGCTTGTTTTCCTTTTTCTTGCATGCTATTGCGGACTGTTGTGCCAGGTTCACCACCTTCAGCTATGGATAGCCTCGTTGGATGCATGTTGGTATCTGGCAGAAATCCTCTTCATAGATATGCACCTATATAGCAGGAGTGAGAAAACTCAGCTTCCTTTCACCTTGCTCTTCACCCTCAATACCTGGCAGTAGAGTCTGTCCTTTTCTGGGCTTTTTGTATGTGAAAAAAAATAACTCTGCTGCCAGGAACTATTCAACGTCTGTCTATGTTATCAAAAGACTGTGGCTATGCATCACTTTTGGGAAGGGTCAGTGCCAGTGACCAGTTTTCCCCTAGCGTCTTGCTGCCTTTTGGTCCCTGAAATAGCTGGAGGTGGGACTCTTCCAGGTAGTGAGAAACAGCGTATGGCAATAGGCCCATGAGATGTTGATGTGGGTGGCATCACTTATGCTCGTAGAGATGGAGGGCCTTATGAAGGAAATCCTTCCAGAAGCTGCTGATACTTTTATCAAACAACATACGATTTGTTGTCTTTATTTTTTATTTTGACTGTAGGCTGCTTCCATTCCCTCTGGGTTTGGAGGGTTTGCTGGTCATTTCCTTGGACTTTCATCAGTGAGTGCGTAGCTGTGGCCTGTTAAGACGAGCCTGATGACCATCATCACTCCTATCATTTAACCTCAGTGTTCTCTGGCCCAGCCTTCCTGCTCCATGAGGTCACAAGGTGACCTTTGCTGAAGAACAAACATTTAGTGTGTGTGTATGAGTGAAGTCCTGGAGCTACAGATCCACGCCTCTCAGCATAATGTACTGCAGCTTTTCATAGTAAGGGAATGGCTTATTTTTGACTTAAGAAGAACTACTTTTTCTTCCGCCCCTTTTCTCCTCCTCCCCCCCCTCCTTTTTCTTCTCTTTTCCCCCTCCCTTGTACATTAACTTGAAAGCCTTTGCCCTGCAGTCAGCTAGGGCTCTCTGGTGGTCATGTGCTTTCATTTGCTCTAACAGATGATGGCAATTGACTGTATTCCAGGACTTTCTATTGCTCATTTGCTGAACTGAATCCTTGCTTGAAATAGCCGGGAGACTAAGGGCTTTGTGTTGGAATCCTAAAAGGATTCAAAAGTAGTTTGGAGCATCTCCAGACCAATGTTTGGAGACAGAACTGCTGTTCTGAGGGCTAACCCGTCATAGGTTTGGGAGTTATTAAACTTCTATCTTACAGCATACAGGGAAAAATATCTTCTTTGTGTCCGGCAGAGAGAAACAGGGCAAAACCCAAGACAAAACAAACAAAGAAAACAATCAAACAATTGGGGGGGAGGGGGGAAATCCAGAGGAAAAAGGGCAGCAATGGCTGGTATATTGACCCCATAGATTTAAAGTAGCAGGTCTTCCCACCTTCCTCTTCTCTAGCTAGGAGAGAGAAAGAGATGTGAAAGGCGTTAGAGAGCCAACTGAGAATCAGCTGGACAGGTGGTTTCAGATGCGTTAGAAACAATGGTAGTTCTGATCTGAGCTTGAATTAAGTCCTGTCAGATCTGGTCTGTGAGGAACAAATGATGGTTCCATGGCCTGTTCAGATTACTCAGTTTAGGCTCAAGTCTATTACTGTTTCATGAGCCAACAACAAGAAGTTTGTCATGAACCAGCAGTAAATACTTACATGTAGGTTGTAATCTGAGCAAAGGGATTCACCCTTTATGAATCCTTTATCATGTGGTTATGTCTAGGTGATTGATCAGCAGTAACATGGTTATCTGTAACTGGACAGAGCCAGATTTTTCTTGGAAGTGCACCATGAAAGGATAGAAGCTGATAGTTGCAAGATGTGACACGGGAAATGCTGATTAAAGAAAAAAAAAAGAAGTCACAGTGAGGGTTGTTAAGCCTTGGAGCAGATGCCCACATAGGACACAAAGTGTTCTTTCTGTGAGTTTTTGAAAACTTGGTTAGACAAGGCCCTCAGCAGACCTAGATCAAACTCTGAAGCTGACCCTGCTTTTGAGGAGTAGACTGGATAATGTCCAGAGGATCCCTTCCAACCTAAATTTTTGTATTATTCTAATTCTGACTTCTGTCTGGTTTGTGGTGTTTTGCAGAGTAACTTGCCTGTGCCTCAACCAGCCCTTCCATCTCAGGGTGTAGGAACAAGTGCAGTGCAGGATGTGTAACTGTGTGGAGGAGCAGAGCTGGATAGATTTGTAGCATTGGAGTTTTCTGAGCTGAGATTGAGGCCTTGTGTTTTGTAGAGTGGTTATGAAACGTGGTTTGGATTGGGGAAACTGGTACCCAAGTTTGGAGAGCGTATGGTGTGCAGAACGGCTGTAGCAGGTGTTGTGCTCTGAACTTGGTAAATTAGAATATCTACTAAACAGGCCGGTGGTTTCATTCATTGGGGGTTTCACTCAAGGGAAATAGTTTCCTGAGAGGAAACTATTTCCTCCTTTGCATGCTCTGTTGTTTCTTAGTAGCAAAACTGAAAGCTTTAATTAAAGGGGAGGTAGGTAGAGCTGTGTATGTGTGGTTTTTCGCATAGCTGGACGTAGCTGCAGTAGTTGATCTTTACCACTGTTGATTGTATCTGAGAAAAAACAAAGTTTTGGCTTAGTCTGTTTTACAGGTTTTAATACATGTTTCTGTGTGTTTCTCTTTTAAACTAAACAAACCCTCCGGAGTTGGACTTTTCTAATTGTCTTTAAAGCTTTATTGCTCTCTTCTAGACATTTTCAAATTTTTCTTTTCGTCTGAGGCTTGGGAAAAAAAAATGAGGAAAGGAGGACGAGGGAGGGGGGTGGGTGTTTTTACATGGTAACTTGTTTAATGATATTTTTTTTTAAATGTTAGTCAGGATATGCTTAGCATTTTCACCCTCTCCCAAGTTCACCATACACAGAGGTGATTTGGCAGTCAGCAGATTTAAGGGGGCAGAATTCCTGACAGAGGGGCAATAATGAGTAAATAGAGTCAGAGGATTTTGGAGTGTCCTAAAGAACATCTGCCATTGATAGTACAAATCTTTTAATTAAAGCACTTTAACCTTCCAACCCCCTTAGCTCTCAAACATTTGTTTCTGCTGAGATCAGGAGTATGGGTCCCTGTTCTGAAGAGGTAGAAATTTCCAACTGAAAGGAGAGGTGCCATCTGTGGGAGCACTAATTGTACGGGCTGGGAGAGTTGCCTGCTTGGTTACTTCTTTCAGTATTAATATACTTACAAAGCAAAATTAATAATCCTAAACCAGAAGCTGCCTTATTGGAGTGGAATACAATATTATTATTGCGTCTGATGCTTTACATATAAGTTTGTTTAATGCATCCTAAGATTATGTTTGTTCCTTTTTGTTGCAGGAAACATATTGTTGAGTCATATCTTGAGTGTACTATAGCTGTGCTATATTATGGCCTTTGTGGTGATGCACAGTATGCACATAATAACGTCAGAAATTTCTGATTCAGCCCACAGCCTGCTTAAGGGGCTTGTTTTCCACTTTTATTAAATACCAGAATTCTAAGACATCCTGAAAGCTCTTAGGGCCTTTGGAGGATATACAGCATACACATTCACAGAGTGTGGTGTTCTGCATGCTAGGTATTTGTATGTTACTAGATAGAAAAAAAAACAGCTTTCCTCTCTGTATGAACCATCCTCTTCCTTGATTATGAAAGTAGAATGCTTAAAAGAAAAGAAAGTTGATCACTGCTTGTACTTTAACATTGATTTTTTTCTTTTTTTCTGTGATTTATTTCAGTACTCTCTGATGCATATATTTCAGATGGCTGGCATTTAAAAAATGAAAGATTGATTGGATAACGTTAGGGTTTAACCAATGTTAAAACACCTTGAATCTTTCACTACGTAGTTAATGTACTTCATAAGTGTTAGCTTCTAACATTAAAAAATGTTATCAAAAGGCAGTATATGTTCAAACACAAACCCACATCTAAATCTGTACTCTCACTATATCACTTTTTATGTACTATCCTACTTTGCATAAGGTACATTTCACTTTTCATGTACTATCTTACCTTTGTATAAGGTACGTTATATTGCAGCCATGCCTAAAAGCCTGCTCTTAGGCATTACCTACAAAAATATTTCAGGTGGTGCTGTAGTTGGCAGGTTTGCAGTTGTCAGGGGAAAAACACTTGATACATTTAGCATGAATAAGGTCTTGATCTTTGTTTAACATGGAGGAGGATGTCAAAATGCTGCTTGTCCTTTGGGCAGTGCAGTGGCAGGCAGTGGTTGGCCTGTACAGGAGCTGAGTGGGCTTTACTGTTGCAGTGGCTGGCTGATGAGACCACAGATGCGGCCTTGGTAGGTAATCAGATGCTCAGTGCATCAAACTCTTCATGAGAAAGTGTGGGTCCCTACAGCCCTGACAGCCAAGACTGCATGTTGTCCTTGGCTGCATGGCCACTGCTTTTTGATCTTAAACGGCTCAAGCTTGGTGAAGAGATTAAAAAGTCGTATAAACTATGAGGAACTGCAATGAGGAAGAGACAAAGACGAATGGGTGTGCTTGGCTGGGGTAATGGGTAAGTGTTACAGTTAGAAGAAACGGGGGGGAGAGGTAGAGAATTACATCGGGGGAGCAAATATTACAGTAAAACATGTGTCAGATAATTAATGGCCAACCTGCTCATTTGAGTTGATCATATTTGTGTTAGAGGGTTTCATGGCAAAAAGCCACAGAAAGCATATATTTTTTGTAATAAATACAGTGGTCATTAGAATTAGCTGGTAATGATAAGTATTTGACGCTTATGACAGTTTTCTTGGGATTTCAGAAGATCACTTGTTGATTCTGTATTTTAACAATTGATCATGTAGCAGAACTCTGTACTTCTCACAGAAATAAAATTACACTCTGCCCTGTACATAAAGAGGGGGGTGTGTGCATGCACAGCCAATTTATTAATTTAGGCATGTTTTATTAGCAAAATTGCTGCTTCTTGGCAAATTCCAGCTCCTTTAAGGACATTCTAGATGCATGAGGGGAATAAGAACCAAAAATAACATCTCTTCATCTATTTTCTCTTGTTCGTTTTTAATGGAAACTACAAAATTAATTAATGTTAGTTTGTGAATGATTAAGAGTGTCAGTGAGGGAAATTGACCAGCACAGCATGTCTGTTTTCCATGAAAATGAAGGCTAAAGTCATTAGGGGGTTGTGCCAGAAAAGTGGAAGGAAAGTTTGGTGATGAAATGACGTGTTACAACTGCTGCTGCTTGGGCAGAGTCAGACTGCTAAACTGTTTTTCTCCTGGTAATGGTGGTTGCTGTCCATGAATCAGTTATGGCTCAGGCTTCATGGAAAACAGCCTGCTTCCATAAGTCATGCAGCATGGGAAGATGTGTGTTCCTTGGCTGATGCTAATGGTGCAAAGGAGTGTGCAGGCTCCTTGCTGTTATTTATCACCTTTTGCCATGTCTGCTGTGCCCTTTTGCCGCTGGCTTGAGTTAAATCCCATCCTCACTTAAGAAATTGTGTTCAGAAAAGAGACATCTGAGAAGTCGTGTTGTGACCATGTGTTATAACTGATGAGATACTGTTAGTTTAGTCTCCTTTGCAGGAGTAGCATTACATAAACTAAAAATATATGGGCATGTATATTACACTCAGTGAAATTTTATACTTCAAGCTGTACTAGTTGGTCTGCATCCACCTGCAAACCTGTTCTTTGCCTTATGCTCTTATATGTACAACAGTGCTAACAGTCAAATCTGTGTGATTGAGAACAAGTGAAATACGGCACATGCCTACTTTTACCAATCAGTCATAATCTATCTGAAGCTACAAACTGGTGAGATGCTAGTGCCTTGCATCACGGAGAAAAAAGGTTTTTGGTTTTATTTTAACACTGTACTTCCTATACTCATTTTCTTCATAGAATTGACTTTGCCCAAGTTGTACTTGCTAAGTAAATTATTAATGATCTGTAGTCTACAGGTGATGCCAAAAATTTCTGCTTGGTGCCTTTCTGGCTTAGGTTACATGAGGTGGAAAATTAAATGTAAATGCATTACTCTCTTCTGAATTTTTTTTCCCTATTGTGCCTGTTTTGTTATATTAATGCATTATCCTTTTAGGAAGCTGCTGTAGGAAAACTTACAGGAATTTGCATGACAGTTGGGCATTGCAGACTATGCAAGCAGCCTGAAACTAGGATTCACAAGAAGTGACATGAATATGAAAAATTTCCAAATTCCATTTAAAAATTCCATTCCAAAAATTTCCAAATTCCATTCCAAATTCAAATTAAGAGTTCCCAGGTGTTTTACTCCCTTGTTCTGTTGGTCTTAGAAGAGCTGGATGCTTTAAAGGGTTTTTCTTCATGGTACCAAAGTTGACCTCTGCTTCTATTGTTTAGTAGCATTTTCAGCTTTATACAACATCTAAGCCTTTTAAGTCTCTCTTCTGTTCTTTGGCTTTGTGAGTCTTAAAACCACAGGAGATTCCACAGCTTCTGCTTTTAAGGTTTATGTTGTGTTTTTTTATTTGGGGTGCATATTTCAAATTCTCCCAAAACTGCATATTCTTTGAGAAGTGGCAAGATAACTTGAGTGACATAGATCTTTAAAAATTCCACATTTTGAAGTAATTTTAGGTAGAAGCTTTCCTGGGAATAGTCTTGCAGTTTCAAAGCAAGCTTAGGAATTCCTTTTTCACCGTTGTTTGCCATGGCAACAAACTGTATGTGGTTTAAGGGAGACCATCAATCTTGTAAAATATTCTGGTTCTCCCGCCTTGTATAGTTGCTTCCACTATCTTTCTTTTTGGTTTCCTTAGCTTTAAAGAATGTTGCATATTTGTTGATTGCTGCTTACAAAATTTATATAAAATCTCTTGTAAATAATAGAAGAAAAGTAATGCTGGCTAGATGGGAACAGTAGTCTTTAGTACTGGCTAATTTTGTTTGGTAGTGGAGTGTTTTGTGTTTTTTATTTTAACTCTATGTATATCCTACTAATGAGTGGAAACTTTCATGTGCCCCCTGCAACGTGCATAGGATCTAACACTATATATTTCTGCAAGAAGTATGACACAGTAGGAGCAGATTTGTAGAGCATAATGGTTAGTGCTGAGGACTTGATATCCATGCTATATGTATGTGGGTTTTTCCCTTTGGGCTAGCTGTAATCTGGTCCCATGGACTGAGTGGTGACCACTGGTTTAAGTGCAGTAGTTTCATGCCTAGAGCTCACTTTAAAGGTTGGTTTCATCTGAAAGAATCAAGTTTGCTCACTGTACTATGCGGTGTGAGTTACAGAGGACTGTCAAGAAAAGCAGGCTCCTGATCCAAACTAAAACATTAACATTGACGTGCCCTACATATATTACAATTTAACCTATAGAGCCATGGATCTTTTGATATAAACTGAAGTTGCTCCTACTTCAAGTGCTGAAAGTCTACAGTTTGAATGGCTGTGACAGTCAAGATGATGACTACCACATACAAACAAGGTTTTTAATATGAAAACCAAACTAATGATAGCTCATTAGTGGCTCTAGCTTAAAGTGGCTCTAGCTTAAAGTGACAAAATAAGACACTTTGGTTGCTTGTTTGTCATAGTTAAGACTCTTTAGCCACTAACAATGTTTGACTAATTTCCTTAGGAGTAAAAGTTCTGAAATTGTGATGTTTTTTGTTGGTTTAAAGTAAAGCTTTTCGGTGTACCATGTAAGCTGTGTACAATAAGGTGGCACTAAATTTCTTTATAGAACTCAACTACGGAGTTATCCCTGGCAACATAACATAATTAATTGCAGAATTATACATTACTAGAGCTAAAAGAGTAAAGAATAAAAACTATTATCCTGAAAGTGTACTTGGATCTGGTTTTATGCTAACCTTTGGAAACCTTTTCTGATGGTTGCAGGTGGCACTTCATACTTTAGTATGGACCGGTTTGAAGAGGTATCAGATGGTGAAGTGGATCATGCTTTCTTTGACAGTGATTTTGAGGAAGAGAAAAAGAAAGCCGAGGAAAATGGTCAATGTATAGAGAAAAGAAGTACAAAGGCAGCTCTTGCAGACCCTGATTTGGTTTCTAGTTCAACGGATGCAAAGTGCTGTGAGGAGGAAAGTGAAGAAAAGCAGAAAGATTTGCAGAAGGATCAGTCCCTAGAAAATAGCACAGATCATCTTGGAGATGCTTCATCTTTGCCACTTTCTCCAGTTGTGGAGAATGCAGGTACGTCTGGAGTGACATCTGCAGCAAGTAGGGGAACACAGGACAATGTTCCTGCTGGAATCCCCAAAATAGTTAAAGAAGGTGAAGAAAATTATTATACAGATGAAGAAGATAGTAGTGATGATGGCAAAAAACAGAAGGTTAGACCAAAGTCAGCTAAGCAGTCAAACAACATAAAAAAGGCTAGCAAAAAATATACTAATATCAGCTCCTCCTCTTCTTCCTCCTCCTCCTCTTCCTCCTCATCCACATCCTCAAGCTCAGATACAGATTGTTCTGATACAGATTCTGACAGCTGTTTATCAGATTCCTCTCATTCTTCCTCAAAGAGGAATGCTTGTAGGAACGCTCTTCTGTCTCCAAAACAAAAATTCAAGTCAGCAATGAAATTAGCAGAAGGAAAACCAAAGCTGGGTGACTACTTGGAGGAGTCTGAAGACACAGTGACTGATGTAACACCTCTGTCAACTCCAGACATCAGTCCTATCCAGTCTTTTGAACTTGCAGCATCAAACGATAAGAAACTAAAAATAAAAAGACAGGAAAATGTGAACCAAGAATTATACGGTAATTTTGAAGAATTTAAGTACAACACAAAATTTGTAACACTTATGAGGGTGGGAAATCCAATCTTATATCTGTATTTTTTTCATTAGATTCCGAGTTTGATCGCAGATATAGTCGAAAAGTCTTGCATGATGCCATGGACCTGAATCAGCTTTTGAAAGGTGATTTTAAAATTTTCTATTTACGAAGTATGACATCTGTACATTGTTGAGAGCAATACAGAATTGAGTTCTAAAAGAGAATGAGGTTTTAATGTGCCACATGTATTTTTAAAACTGGTTTGCGATTAAGCTATGTAAATAGTACTGATTCTACAGTGGAAAGAAGAAGCATGTGAAGAAGCATGTGTTGGTATGCATATTCCTAGAAGAAAGATATACAGTTGGGATGAATCCCTAAATAAGATTTGCTATATTAACAAATTGAATAATAAAATTGTACATGCATTTTAAGAAATCAAGGTTTACTGGGCTATGCCACAATTTACTATCTAAATTAAAACACCAGCCTTCCTGATGAAATGCTGGATTATTGACGTTCAAAACTGAAAGGCAGTCCAGAACTACATTGCATGATAAATAGTATTCCTATATTTAAACTTTTGATATCTTTTTGGTAGTCAAACAGAATTACTTGAAATTCTTTTTCTGAACTGCCTGCCTTCTAAAAAAATATAAAGTTGAGTAAAGGTGTTTTAAAGAGAAAAATAACAAATAATCTTTAATAAAACTGAAGTGGTTGCTTCTTGCCAATAAATTTTTTAAATCTTCATAATGAAGTCTGAGAGAGAGAACTTGGTATCTTTTTCACTGCATTCATTGCATTCATTGTATGGGGTGAGAACGCACCGGATGATCTCATGTGTGTATTTTAAGGTCTACACACTGCTGTTGTGTTTGTTTTCATGACCCAGAATTTTCAGTAGTAAAATCTATAGACTAAAGAGGCCTGGCTCAAGAAATCTGCTGATGTCAGATGAGGGAAGCTTCTTACAGTCCAAGTCTGGTACATTTCAAACCAAGTTTGCTGCATCGCGTGTTGTCTGTCTTCACTTCGCACCTTGCCAGTTTGAGCCTATAGTGAGAAAGGATCCAAAATATATTGTATGCATCATTTAACTTTCCTATGAGTAAATTAG
Source organism: Phaethon lepturus (assembly GCF_000687285.1). Taxonomy (NCBI): domain Eukaryota; kingdom Metazoa; phylum Chordata; class Aves; order Phaethontiformes; family Phaethontidae; genus Phaethon; species Phaethon lepturus. The sequence goes on from NW_010532780.1 coordinate 16,325, forward strand.
GATTTTACTTGTATGGAAATTCTTCTGATGGTAAGAAAAGCAGAGCTAGCCATCAGGAAAGATAGAGCTGATTCTCATCTCTGACAGTCCTTGTGCTCCAGTAACTCTTTCATATTAGAAAAGGCTCCAACCACTTGTCAAAACATGTTAGAAGAGTTGTTGCTAGGCAATTGAAATTATGATGTCCTACATCTTTATTTGTTCCCTGATAGCAAGAAGCTATTTAATAACTGGTGATTATGGAAGGATTCATCTCATCCCTAAAACAAATGGGTATTATAGCTCAGAATAAGTATTCTCAGAGATGAATCGGGGGGGGGGGGGGGGGGGGGGGGGGTTTTTTC
>NW_010532780.1:16678-41773 GCF_000687285.1 Phaethon lepturus
TGGGAGGATTTTTTTCCCAAAACTGAAAAACAATTCTAAGTAACAGTAACAAAGATTGAGTAATGAGAAGTAGAATTCATATAGTCTGGCAGCTAATGTTCCTGATTAACATGCATATTACTCCCAAGTGCCTCTCTAAATTGGCAAGCACAACGTAGCTTAATTACTTTGGGTATTTTGAAGTTTAAATGGGGCAGGGTTGTTAATGGTGGAAAGTAACTAGTCTGGGAAAATAGGAGCTAATCTTATTCTGAGTTAATGCTTCCAGGTTTTTCCATACTCATTTAAAAAATAAAGTACAAATCATTCTCCCCCCAGTCTGCATGAAATGTTCATCAGAGCTGTATGAACATCAATATTGCTTCAAGTGAGAACAGGATAAGCCCAGACCTGAGTGCATGAAAGAGTATTTAAGTAATTATCAGGATGTCTCAGATTTGGTTTTAAAGTATAATATTCCTCCAGTAATCTATACTGATGAAGCATTTTGTTTAAAATATTTGTCAAATATGCTTGTAATGTAGCTGGGCCTAACCATTTACGGCAGTTACGCAAGTTTAATTTCCCAAGGTCCCCAGAAACTTGCAGAATTTCAGTGTTATCTGTTACTGTGTTGTTTCTAGGGGGTGTGTAGTAATTCATTTTGTACAATGTTGGTACATTGGTAATGTGAACATTTGGGAATGTTCACATTATGTATTAAAATGTAATAAAAATGTAATAAAAAATGTATTAAAAAAGAATCACGAGAACAAAGAAAGGGAAGAAATCTGTTAAAAATGCATGGTGTTCAAAGAACAAGTTTTGGATTAGAACAAGAGTCTGGTTATTGAGCGGTGAGGTAGTTTGTGTAGCTTAAAATAGAATTCAATTGAAGTGTTCAGAAAAAATGTTGCAATTGAATTTTAAAGGAGCTGAAATAGTTTTTCCTTTATATATTATATGCCATTGATATTGCAAACTATTCATTTTTATAAGCATTTTTTAAAAATCGTATTTAGATAAAAAAATTTTATCATGCCTTTACATCTTCTAAAGTTATGCTTGTTCTTGATAGAAGCCAAATTTTAATTTATTAAAATATTAATTCTGAATAATTTAAAATCTCACAAATAATGTAATTTTAGTTGGAAATCTCATTGTCTTTATGTTGTATATTGCGCTTTAGATGCTTTTTAGGTGGGTATTGCTGTGCAACTTTATCACCGATTTTAGAAAGATTCTTTAGTGACCAGAAATCTCAACAAGAGATTGGTAAACATATATGATAACACTTAGTTACTCCATCTGAAAGTTGTCATTTTATATATGCCGTTACTGAAGTGAGCATTACCAGGTATGGCAACTTGCTGTGCAGCTTCCATTTGCCCTATAGAAAAAAACTGAACTAGTTTTAGTCAAAATGGCAGAAATCTACTTGGTAACAGTAGCTGGGGGCAAAGTGAAGATTATGCTTGCTAGAAAGAAGCAGATTCTGCATGTTGCCAAAGACAAATGAAGCATAGGAATGTAGCCTTTATATTGGCATTTATTAGACAAAGGGAAGGAAGAAGTACAATCACAGAGTCACTAGGTTGGAAAGGACCTTCAAGATCATCAAGTCCAACCATTAATCCAGCGCCACCATGTTCCCTAAACCACGTCCTGAAGTGCCACATCCACTCGTTTTTTGAACACTTCCAGGGATGGTGACTCCACCACCTCCCTGGGCAGCCTGTTCCAATGCCTGACCACCCCGTCAGTGAAGAAATTTTTCCTAATATCCAACCTAAACCTCCCCTGGTGCAACTTGAGGCCATAGTGCAGTTTTCACTGCATCAAATGTGCGTTTTCAGAACCTGCAGGATGTATGGCTGTATTGGCATGGCTTTGTGTGCATGCTGATGAAGGAGGGGCATGTGAACTGTAGAGCACTCTTGAGAGCAGGTGCAGCATGAAGACAGGTAAACATATGCAGTGAAAAAATTGTGGAGCCCAGATAACCGTAAGCTACCATGTTAGGGTATGGGGTACACACTCACACCATTTCAGTTGTAAGGAGTCCGCAGTTTACAATGGATACAGTATCGCTAGAAACTGCAGGCCACAGCAAAAGCAGAGGTGGTGCAGGGTGGACAGATAAACTCAGAACTCTTTTTGATCGGATCTCTGTTATTTGTTTGCAAATCAGTCCCATGGCAGTGTCTTGATGCTCAGTTCAGAGTGGCTTTGAGTTCAGGTGGAGGGAGCACCTCTCTGCAGCACTCTCCCAGGGGGGCAGAGCCTGCCTTGCTCCCTTGTACTTAAGCCCTGTGGCTGCAGAGCCTGGAGTACTAAAACCAGCCTGGCTTGTGTTACAGTCTCGGTCCGTCTGGACCATGTTGTTCAAGTTTCTGGACTTAGTGATTATTATTAATTGTCCCTGCGTCATGCATAAAAATTCTTGGGTTTATCTTTGATACTGTTTTGGTAGCTGTGAACTGCTGAATTGTTTAATTGTTCTTGCTGCTGGTTATTACTTCTCTTCATGAAAATCACTTGCCATTTGGGTGGCCGCTTATTTAAAATGTATATAAACGCTAAATATATGATGCTTGAATCCTCTCATTTTTACAGACATAGAAGTCAATGTTTAGGAGGCTTACATAATTTCATTACAATACTAAGACTGATGTCATGTAGCTGTTGTCATTATGGTGTATGACTATAAGAACTATCGTAGCATTGTGGGCTCAGACACACTACCTAGGAATTTAAATATTTTATCAATCTGGCCAAGAATATAGGTACTCACAATTTCAGTTACTCAAGGTTAGGAGGGTTTATATTTTACAGACCTCTCCTCACTCCTTAACTCTCTTTTTTTCCACCACCTGCATGGAAAAAATATAGGTGTGATTACAATTTTTCAGGTAGAAATACAATTCTTCAGTTGTTTCATGATGTTACATAGATTTTTTTGTATGTAATTCTTTTGTGAGACAATGCTGTTTCCACTTTGCTATACATTTTAAAGATCTTTCAGAAAATTAAAATAATAATAAACTCAGAGCAATATTCAAAACCTATAATAGTAAATGTCAGCGTGATGTCCTCTGCTGTACTCTTAAGTAATCTGAACACAAAGAGAATTAGGTATGCCAATGCAAAGAAATAGATTGTCAAATATTGGTTTTGGAAGTGCTTTCATAACGCTCCATGTTAGACAGCTGGGAATAAAAAAACAGGAAAATTTTCTGATGTTCTTTTGCTTGATTCTATGTCTTGATCCTATGTCCCATATAATTTTAAGGAATTGAGGTTATGAAGATAAAAAGATGGATTAAGCATACGAGTGTGAACTAAGCACTCATTCATTTCCATCCCATTATGCTACAGACTTGCTCTCTGTCTTTAGACAAGTCTCTTGATTTCTGTAGTTCAGAATACGGAGTCGTATGCTGTATATAAAGAGATGCTATATATCTCTTTATCTGAATTTATGTTGGGTACCAATACGGTAGTAGTGGGATTGCACAAAGTATATAGAGTGCTAAAGAATTTAGCACTTTGTGTTTTGTTCTCTGTAAAATGGGGTTGATACCTGCTTATTTTACAGAAGTGTTTGTGAGAATTAGTCTGTCAATCCATGGTATTAGCTATTATTAACTTGAGGGGGTGGTATGATGGGGTAAGTAGGACAATGGGCCACAGGCTGAAGACCTGAATTCCATCCTTGAAGCTCTCAGTGACCTACATGCTCTCTGATTAAGCTTTTTGCCTCACATGGTGAGGCACTTGGTGAAAAGAGAGCTCACTTGGTGAAAAGCACTATGATATAAATTAGCATTATTATGAAAGTAAAAGCTTTTATTCAGAAACACAGAGCTATTGTAGAAAACTAAATAGCAGCTTCAACTGAACATGTAGCAATTGCTTTAGCTTTTTTTGCGATAACTTGTCACTCAGGAAATAGAATAAGTTTTTTTTTAATAACTGAAATTTTCTACTCTTATGGATATGTCATGTGTGTGCTCATTCATACTGAACCGGTATTTGTAGAATAACTGTTAAACAATATCCAAATTTCAAGTAGACTCGTAACTATATACAATAACACACAAATTCTACAGTTGAACTAAATATGTATAGCTCTTTCACTAAGTTTTATTTAGTTTGTATGTTCATAGTTTGAACTAATTGTGTGTGTATATGTATACATATGCATCGTTTTCACAGGTTTAGTAACTCATATTGAGGTAGAAGAGCAATTATCAGCTTACTCTTATATTTAGAGTTTGAAAACAGATTGAAAAACTTTGTGATTGTAAGGAGATCCAGACTTTCTCAACATCCATAAGAAAATGCATAATTTGGGGGAAAAAAATTCTGTACCTGTAAGGTATCTGCTGTACTTCTCATGACATCAAGAAATAACTAGCAGCCCTATTTAAGCATAAATTTTTCAAGAGGAAAATTTAAACTTGAAAAGTACATTCTCCTTTTCTTAAAAGAAAGGTGAATTCTCTAAAATCCTTTTTAAAAAGCTCTGTGACATGAAATATTGAATATTCTAGTAAATATTTCTTTAGAGATACTACAGGGAAGTAGTTGTAGATTGAAACTATTAGACATTGATGAAGAAACATGTGATTTAATCCTTTTGTATTTTTCAAATGAGTTACAAATGTGGTAGTGAAGCAGTATAAAATAAAACACTAGGCAAACTAAAAACTGTAAGCACTGAAGCAATTTAATGCATTTTCCTCTACTGGGATTGCAACAGATACACTGAAACATGCATGACTTCAATTTTAGCCTTAATGCCATTAGGACAGCTGTATCATCCTTTCCTAATGCATTTGACTTGCTAATTGTAATTTGTATTTTAGATAAGGTTTGGTCTTTCTCACTCTGCAAGGTCATTTCAATGCTTACAAATTCAAAGCAATAAACAGCTTGTTTATTGCTTAAACGAAAGTCAGATGTCTCTCCATGGAAACCAGCTTTCACAGAAATCCTGTGAATACCAGAGAATTTTCTTTTCCTGCTTACCAGTAAATGAGAAGTAGAACGGTGCACTGTGCAAGTCTTTATGCAAATGCTGATGCTTGTTTATCCCCCTCACCCAAATTATTTATGATCTGGCTGACAGTGAAGTGGCAAGTAAGGATTTAGTTGAATTACTTACTACCCACTGATAGAGTATGAAGCGACAGGTAAATCATATTTAATTGTTTCAAGATTTACAAACTCTTTAGAACCTTAAATCATAACCTTATACTTCTCTCCCCCATCCCACCTAAGGGAGGGGGCGGTGAGCGAGCAGCTGTGTGGTGCTTTGTTGCCGGCTGGGGCTAAACACTTAGCAGCTTGAAGAAGAACAAACCAACTACTTTTAATGTGTTATCTGATCCAATGCCTTGGTGTATTGCAGCACTGTTGCTGCAAAGAACTAATTGTTAAATTTCAAATGTGGCTCTTCCTTAGGTCATACAGAAGGCTAACTATAAAAAGGTCAGTTGAGGAACTGAAGAAACTAGGTGAGGAACTAGAGAGTTTTCAATTGATCTTTTCACACCGTCCCCTTGAAGAAAACTTGCTTCTGCACATGTAGTGGGTTTGAATTTTGGTGCAAAATTTATGAGCGTTCTGTAATTCAACAACATATCAAGAGATTAGTTACTGGTTCTTGTCAGTCTTCTGCTGAGGCTTAACTGAATAACTTCACAGGAGAACCTTCATGGTGATCTTAATTCTTTCACTTTATTAGTGTGTTGCTTTTGAGTTGTGATAAATTTGATATTTACACTGCTAGCAAGCCCTTAACCTCAAGAGTTGTCAGAAAGCTGTTGACAGTTGTAAAGTCAGTTTCTACACTAGGTATAAATAATAAATAATAATGAGGCTAAGAATGAACAGTATACTCAAAGTGGGCTGGAGTTTCTTTTTTGCTTGCCGCAAGTGGGAAAGGCTATCTTTGTGGTGACATGATAAAAGGTGTGGATGAAGCACTGTAGATGGAAAATACATTGAAAGGAAAAAGACTGACAGACTAATGAAAGGAGGAAGAAAGAAGAGATGAATGAAAAAAGAAAAGTGTGTGTGTTGGGGGGATGTGACTGAAGAAGCTGGAAGGTGATAGGAAAGCTAGTTAGTAGAATTTTGTCATGCTTTACTCGCATATATAAGTAGTAGTATCCAGTAGAGCAGTGCATGGAAATGCACACTAACTGCCTGAGAGCTTCTGGTAAAATACTGGCAGTGTTTAATGCTACAGAAGTTGTATACCACTGCCTCGGAGAAGATCTGAGTGACAAAGTGACAAAAAGTGACAAAGTGCTTGTTGAGCCCTGCATCTAGCAGTTGCTGCAGGACTCTTTGAATCAGTAATTCTAAAAGCATTTACTGACCAGCATTGAGGGGAAAGGGGAAGGTGTTTGTACCACGTCATTGCTCTGGTTTTGGGGTTTTCTTTTTCATCACAGCTGACAGGGGTTTTGCAGAAAAATGAGCAAGTCAAAAGATAATTACCTTGATGCTTATTTATCTCAAAGCATTTTTAATCTGTGTTTACTGGGTATAGTTCAGAGCCACATAGTAAGAATATACACTCTACACCATAGTATAGCCAGCTACCTTATAGAGAATTAAAACAATCATGTACCAGTGAAGACGTGAAACCTGTATTTCTAATTAAAAATGTCCTCATTCTGAATGCCATTACTTTAAATGGAATTCAACTAGTTCACACCTTTTGCAGAAAGAAAAGAACTGTTTGGAATTTGCAGTGACAGTTATTCAGAAGCTTAAATGCCTCTTGTAAGAGACTGCATCACCAATAGCACTGGTGCCACAAAGCTAGGTCAAGACTTCATTTGAACTGTTCTTTGCCACAACCTGATTTCCACTCTTGCATATGATGTGCAGTCTTGTTTAACCTGTGAGATGCTATGGGTGTAAGGCAAAAGATGAAATTATCTTTCATAGCCTCATAATAATACAATTATCAATTATGTAACGTGATATATAATAAATACCATCTTCAGATGGTTGTTCAAATTACTTTCTTCCAACTGTGTTCTGCAGTGGTTTGCATGGTCCCATAAGGATACATTTCATTATTTTTTTAATTAGATGTATGCTGCAGCTTGATGTTACAGTGCTAAATGTGTGGCTCTAGTTATTTTCTGTGCATTTCTTTTTGTTCCTTGTAGGTGTATCCAGATGAGTCTCATCCCAGGTTTGTCCCCTCAAATGGTGTTGATGGCTGTACTAGTTTTCCCTTGCAGATAACTGTCTAAATTGTAAAGATGCTTTTCACGACATTTATACTTTATTAACGTGTTGATTGGCACACTTGATCTGCACTATGTTGCATTGTGTCTTGGTTTTGAAGTGATTTGCATCTTCTCTTGACAAATTAAAACAATAATTGCTAATGTGGACAAGCTCACAGTTAGAGCCGCCTAGGGGCAGTTCTTGCCTATATTGGCTAGTGTACTGACGGTACTGATTTCCAGAGGAGTTTTGAAATTCATTAACTGTTTGGATTTTGAGTTCTGGATACTGTTTCTAAATGTCTCAAAGACAGTAGCAATATATTTTTCCATCCATTCTGGAATAAACTCAGTTGAGATACTGCAAGAAAGATTTAATTTCATTTTGTTTTGAAGTAAGAACACACTCATCAGTCTTTGAGGTTTTTAAGTTATTAAAGGCTGCCTCAAACATCCTTTGCCAAAAAATTGCTCATGTGAAAGTGTTTGCTGAGGAAATATTACTGCATGTCTGTTTTTTTTGTTGTTGTTGTTTGTGTTGGGTTTTTTGCTTTCTACTTTTCTCAAAGCTTCTGCTTTGGATGCTTGTTTTGCCTGTTGTGTGGCTTTTAGGTGTAGGAGTGAGGGATATCTTCTGGAGGCACTGTGATATTGGAGGAATATGGGGAATGGCTTGAGTAAGGCTTCCTCGTCTGTGTCTCAGGTCTGAAAATCTGTTTGATCTAACCTGGTACCGCCATTCCTCTACCATAGATAATGCAGAGGTTTGATGGGGTAATACCATGACAGCAAAGCTCTTAAAATAGTTGCCAGAAGATCTGCTGCAGAGCTTTAGGAAGCAAAGTCTTAGAAACAGGTCAATAGCAAAGCTCCAGTGGAACTATAATAAACATAGCTGGCTCTGGCTGAAAGGGAAGTTTCCATTTATTGTCTTATTTTGCAACTGTGCAAGTCTGTCTTGCTGTGTATTTTTAAGTGTACATTCTTTGTTCTTTTGTTTTGAAACCTCATATCCTGGTTTAATTTGTCGGGTTTTTGCTGTTTTAAACTGCCAGGCCCTAGTAATTTTTCTTCTGTTATATATGCTGGCTCATTTTGCTCAATCCATGAAATTTGATTTTCATCTTTCCCTTTGCATTTCCTGCACCAACATGATGTAGAATTTCTTCAGGAGCAAAGTATCAAAAAATAACTTCAGGAAATGCATTTTGTGTCTGAGTCATGCTTCCCCAGTGTCAGTTTTCTGTGTAAAACATCATTTCTGTTCTGCCTCTCAGCTGAGACAGATATTTTAGATATCTTTGGAGCAAAGTCTTAATCTCTTTCCACGTGCAAACATCTAAGTACTAATTTATGATTCAATTCTTGGTTCTGTAAGTTATTTCTAGTCCTGGCTTCCTGAAGCTGTGTTTTCTGTTGCTTGGAAAACTTCTCTGATGCTTATATTGGTGCCACAAATGATACCACTGTGATGATGATTATATCCAGTATTGCTTTAGTGCTGTGTAACAGTAGCCCTGTTAGCATATATATACATAATTGCCTATGCTGATTGCTGGCACCATAGTAACTACAGCAAAAATATTTGAGGATGGAAGCCTGAGCATATTATGTCAATGTAGAAGTCGGGCAAGCATACTGGATCTAAAGGTAGAGATCAGGGGTGTTCAGAGTCAAAGCAGGGATTAGGATAGGAATACTGACCATGCAGAAGAAATGACTATGCACGTAAGGCTGACTTATATTCCGATTTCTAAAAAACAGATATATTCTACACAAATGCTTACAGAGTGTCTGTGTGCATATTGCTGATTCTCTTGCATTGCTTAGTTGTTCGCTGCATCTGTTCAATTCCTCCGGATTACTGGTCACAAATGGGGAGGAAGGGGATTCCTAGTGAGAAGAAAGCAGATGGGTTTTAATTAAGGCCAAACTTAGACTTGATTTTTATGGTGCAACTTGTGTAAAATCAATGTAGTGAGCATCCCTGAAAAAATTCTGAAATGCATATATCTGGAATTCAGATGGGAGGAAGGTGAAATGTACCTTGTTTTTTTCAGGTCTGTAAATAAATCCTAATAATAGAATGCAAGATTTGTGTTTGGTTTGGTTTTTTGATCTGAGTTTTTTTACTTTTTGCCATTTTAAAGCTTTCCTACAGTTGGAGAAAAAAGAACAAAAACTAACCATCGATCAGCCATCTAAAGGAACAAGGAAAAATTATTCTTTCACAAATGAAGAAGTTAGACAGATTGATCGGGAAAACCAAAGGTTGCTAAAAGAACTGTCCAGGCAGTCTGCAAAGCCAAGAAGAAGTACCACGTTGAAGTCAGCTGTACCACCTCCTAAATTGTACCACAGTGCCCTCAACAGGCAAAAGGAGCAGCAAAGAATTGAAAGAGAAAACCTGGTAAGTTTTGAGAACTGGTTTGAATCAGTAAATTGAGATGGACTATTTCTTGTCAGATGAACTACCGCTAAATACTTACAAAACTGGTAAGGCAGCACTTGGAGCTTTACTGCAGTAAGTCTGCAATGAATTTCCATTACTATGCTGTTGCATAATTGCTCATACATTTTTGAGGGAGGAAAATGATGCTTTTTTCAAATGAAAATAGATTTTATTTTATATGGGGTTGCTTTACTTTTAGTATCATCCTGTTTGAAAGGAACAACCATTATCGTTAACACGCTCATAACTTTGGATAGCAGTCTAACTCTGTTCATCCTGCTTCATGCGTCATGATTACTAGTCTTTCAAGGACAGGCTTGCAAAAAATAAAGCAATCAATATGATAGCATCAAAGCCATTATATTTGAAATACAGAGGACACAATGTGAATGTCAGTTTTGGTTTTTTGACTCATTTTATAGCTGTCCATTTCTTTCAATATTTGTAGCGCTCTGCTTGTCACAGTATTTGAATGTAATGGCAATCACAATAGCTTACTTTAGTGGAAAACAGAAATTCAGATTCATTTATAAGGATATTGGCAGAGTTGACAAATAACAACAACAGTACTGGTTTGAATAAGATATTTTTAGTGATTGAATTGTAATGCATATAATGACATTTTCACGTCTCCTAGTTGTTCATTAGTGTGTTTTGAAAAGGGGGTAGAATGTAATTAAAATATTTGGAAAATTTATACTGGAAATAATTTTTTTTTTTTTCTTCTCTGTAAGTGTAGGTTGCCATTTCCTTTTATATAGATAGACAGATTCAACATGGAGAAAGTCTAATTGACCTATTCAGGAAAATCCATTAGGTTTTAGTTCTTCCAGGTTTCAGACATCTAGACTGTTAAAACTTTCCAAAGTAGGAAGTTTTCTCCCCAGTTCCGCTAGACTACAGTTGACCAAATGAACGTTATACGTCACACACTGAAAGAATTTGGCATAAATACTTGTTATAGATGTGTGATACTTCTCATTGTGTAGGGAAGAAGTGTTTTTAGTTTGGTAGGAGGGCTTGCTCCATGTGTTGTGAAGGGTTTTGTTGTTGTTTGTGGTTTTTTTTTTTTTTGTTTATTTAAAATGTTGAAAGCAGGACTTGCTGTTCCACATGAACCTTGGTAAAAAGTGTGCATTCTTAGGCTGTGGGGAGGAAGTGCTGTATAACAGTCATGATCTAATTGTTGTGTAGTACAGCATATTACAATAGATACATCGTATTTTACACTTCTGTTTACTCAAAGCCACAAACCTTTTCTCTCTTAATAGATTGCAGTATTTTGTCAAAGAATGTCACCTTTGCAAATTTTGGATAAAAAATTCAGCAAACCTAAACACACATAGTAATTTCGCTGTTTTAGTACATGTTAAGAGATTAATGGTGGTCGATTGTAGTCTGAGAAATAATATACTTCATTTACTTACGCATTTATGCTTTAGTTGTCGTCAGCAACGTGAGTGGACATGTTTGACATCAGAATCATGCCTTAGGGTTTATGTTAGGACATCATGCTATTTTAGAGTATAAAAATATTCGGTTTATTCTTTTCCCCAAACTCAGGATGATACATTCTGCTCTTCTTTTTGGAAGAGTGATTCATCAGTACAGCGTTTATGTTTTGTTTAACATTGCTACCATGTTTGAGCAATTCTGTTTACTTTTTTAATCTGTTTGAAGTGTATTTGCACCTAGAGCATTACTGTTGTAACGTATTGATCTGTCTAGCACTGCCTTTTGAGATTACAAGTGTGACATGCTTTTCTCGGAGACTGTAAATGAAAGAGCTGCCCTACCCTGCACATTGAGGGTTTTTTTTGGCTTTATGTAGCTAAAAGTGTATGCTTAATGAACTTGCTGTTTTCTTCTGGTCAACAGCTTTATTCACCTTTGTAGATTGAAGAGCTGGAATTCCATGGAACTTTATCAATCTTTCTTCTTGACAGGCTTTTTTTTTTTCTTATACAAGGCCTGAGGATATGAGCATACAGGATATGCTGCTTGGTACACCTTTGTGAAATGTTTGTTGGAGAAGCATGCAGGATTTTGTAAATAATTCAAGAATAGAAATCTACAACAGTAGTCTGTGCAGGGGGTCAAAGAGTCTTGATACAGAGTTTTGGGGTTTTTTTCCTGTTGGATTATAGCTTTTAGAATTTCTTGTCCTGACAATAACGCCTTGTCTAGGGAAAACTTTCACTTGTTCTGCTAGAACATTTTGGAGTAATGCCTGCAGCAGAAATAAAGTTGTCTTCCTGATAATATAGGCATTTGGCATCAGAGGTGATGCAGGGAAAGTAACTCAAATATTAGGAAACTAGAGAGGAATCTAAGTGGTTTGGTGCTCTTTAGCTTTGTGAAAGGGTGCAAGGAGGTACAGGGAACATATGCTGCTTCCACAGACTCTGCTAGAAAGAGCTATGATGGAATAAAAAGGTGCATTGCTCTGAAGAGCAGTTGTTATAAGGTAGTGATTAGCAATTTATGGAAAAAGTACAATTAGCAACATAGGTCACTGTTAAAATTAACATCAGAATTTTGTACTTACTGCTTTTGACTGTGCGCTTTCAGAAGTGGAACCTGCTTTTGATTGTCTATCTGAGCTAGCAAGACCAGAGTGCATCTCTTGCCAATAGAGGATGCTGCTGATTCAGAAAACATTCTACTCTTGTGTTTTGAAGATACTCCCAACTCTGTCTCCTCTCCAGTGGAAAGGGACATAAGTGTAACTTACATGTTACTTGTTTCCCATGTCTGTGTTTATGTTTCTCTATCTGTATTGACATATTAATCATTATTTCTGCCAGTATAAATAAGATACTCAGCTTCATAGACGAGATGCTAGATGCCATTTAAACTCTAATGATTTATTGTATGATGCAAAAATCGACACTGATATATACAGGTAAGTATTTGGGGACCTTGAAATACAGATTTGCAGCCACCACACCATTCTTCAGTCACTTCATCTAAACTTAGAAGCAAAAGCAACCAGTTCACACTAGAAGTTCACTGGAAGATCTCAGCAGGTCTTAAACCTTAGATCAAGGGAGATGAGGGTTGTTCTTTTCTGTGGATATTTGGTCTTCCCACACATCCCTGTACATTCTTCTTACCCCATGACTCACTGCACATAACATTCCATGTTGTTCATTCCCCTACTTCATACTCCCCCAAAATATACCTGAAGCCTCAACAGATCCAACTCTGATCTGGTTCCAGTATAGTCAACCTCCCACATAAATAACAATTAAAAAATAAAAAACAAGGGCTGTCTTGTTTTGAACCACTTACTTGGTTCCCCAAGTCGTATGTGCTGCAGATGTCATTAATGCTTCTCCCCGCCACTTGCTCTAGTCATCCTGGCCTCTACCAGCAGAAACATCCTTCAGCCAAACTGTTTCCCTTCTCTTGCAGTCTGGGCTGCCTTTGCGTTGCTGGAAAACTTGAACCTCCTTTAGAAATGCAAGTACTGTACTGCTATAAACGAATTAATTTGTGTCCGCTTGATTTAATGGTGCTGATGGGCTGTGGCAATTGGGTGGGGAGAAAAGGGTGAAGGAGGGATAGTGCCTCTGGTCATCCTCCTATAACTGGCTGCCACCACATACAAGGAATATACCTTATTTTGAGCTGCAGCCTTCAATCCTGTGCTGCACTGCACCTGCCCGGCCATCCATGTCATGCCGCAACCAGGGAGGTAACTTCTAGGCATGGAAAGAAACAGGAGGGGGAAGGCATTGGTCCATTGGGGTGCCTGGGCTCGTTGTACTTTCCTCCCTCAGTGTATTACGCACTGCTTTTTTTCTGCCTTCCCTTTGTCCTGTCTGCAAGGACCACCCCCAAGTCTGAGAGCATCAGGCCTCAGATGCTGCATACTTATGTGGATGTAGAAAGAATACCAAGGTTATTTGGCCTTACTGGTCTCAGTCTGAAGGAGAGAGCTGTAGGGAGTGCAGCTGTGAAAGAGAATGTAGTCTTCAGGGTCTTCTCAGGAGCTCAGAAATACTCGTGTTGGGTTGGTGGCTCCTTAGAAACTCAAGCACACAGGGTTTTAGATATTTTCACTGACTGCTTTCAAAGCCATTGTATGCCAAGACTAAAGACAAAATGTTGGTAGTTCCTGAGATTACGAAGTGCAATGCAAAAAAAAAAAAAAAGCTTCCATGGTGCCCTCATCAGGGGAAGCTATCAGGATGTGGAATTGGAATGCAGGTGTATCTGGCTAAAATATACTGCAGTATGGTGGAAATATAGTGCAATTCTGTGATTATAGTATTTAGGCTATCCAAATCCAAAACATAGCTTCACACTAGCTTTGTGAAGAAAAGTAACTCTATCCCAGCTGAAACCAGGACAAGGCTATAGGCTTTTTGTGGTCAGATTTTTTTGTGGTCTGCTGATTCCTGACCCAGACTGGAGATTCCTGAACACTGCTGTGGTAATTGTAATAAAGGCTGATTAATTGGCAGGCTCACAAAAAGTTTTTATTATTTTGCACAGTGCTCAACTTTGTAGGATATTTTTTTTTGTACTCTTAGCCTACTTTCCTTGAGATGCCAACCACATGTAAACTTGATAGCTGTTCAGTTAAGACTTCTCTGTAGGTTGAAGAATTTAAGAGTTTTTTGACATTTAGAGTTTGTCAGAGCTAATTAATGCAACTGGCAAGTCAAGAAAATTGCGAATACTTGTATTGATAAGAACAGAAAGCTGTCCTTGAATGCACTATTATCTACTTCCCCCTCCCCCACCTGGACACTGTAAAGGGACAGTGTGGTCACCAACATCAGTGACATTAGAGGAGGTGTAATATAAATAAATTTGAACAGCTGTCAAGGCACACTAGTCAGCTGTTAGGATTCAAAGGAGGTGAAACTGAAGCTTTCACGCATTTAAAAAGCAAAGTAAAACAAGAAAGTTTTTTTTTTTTAACCTGTTCTCTGAACTCAATTTAGGAGTGCTGCATTTTTTGTATTTCTTTCTTCCTTTTTCAAGACAGCTGCAGAAAAGTGTGTACTGATTTTTTTTTTCCTTTTTCTGACAGAGAGCATCAGAATTAGCTTTAGTGCTTTCCTGACATGCCTAAAATTGAATTAGCAGCATTTATCTTGGCCCACTGTATAACAGCAATCGTTTGATACAGTGTCTGGTTCCTTTGTTCTCAGATTGTTGGCAATCTGACATTTCCTTCAATGGAAGGAAATGTGACAATATGTATTTTATATAGATACTAATCTGTGTCTAGATGCCTAGATTTATAAAGGATTATCCCATTCCTAGAAGGTAATCATGCAGGAACACCTGTGATTTTTTTTTCTTTTTTATATTATTATTCTACTTTTATTGTATACTTAGTATTATAACGAAGTAAAAGGTAGGAAATAAAAGCCTGGGAAGGCTTTTGCCAAGCTGGGGAGGTCATCAGTGATACTATATTTTATGTATGTATTGAGCTTGACTCAAGAGCTCTGAGGAGCTACAGTGCAATTTAGAGCAAATAATTACATTCCTGCCATTAGTGTCTGTTACTCACTTTTTTTGTTCCTTAAATCGGGAACATATTTTCGTTCTGAACACCTGGATTATGTTATGTGATCTGATTCTTTGGTCATTAAGATCAATGATGAAATTTCTATTTACTTTAGTGGTGCTGGCTTAAGGCTCCAGGGATTTAGCACTTCAAAAGAACAAGGAAAGTGGCAGTGTTCTTCAGTCCATTTCTCAAAAGGAGAACATAATGAAAGAATTAGTAGATTTATATGTATAACTGAAAAAGAACATTTGTTCAAGGTACTTGTGCCATTGTACAAGGTAGTTCCTTGGTTAAGGACCTCAAGATTGTAGGGTTGGTAAACAAAAACGTAAGAATCAGATTAGTTCTGGGTTACAGATTTAGTAGGTCAGGACTGACATTTCAATGTGTTGATGATTTCATTTCTCTATGCAGCAGACCATTATCCAAACTGCAAAATTCACGACTGCCAATAGCGTGTAATTTAACATGCCCTTGGTACAATTCGCAGCAGAGAGCAGGGGACCCGCAGGAGCTATTCTCTCATTCTCCAGAAGACCTTTTCTTAGAATACTTCTGCACCACAGAGTCTGTATCTGCTCCTTCTGTAACTCAGGGCTTTATCAAGTCCAGTGTTAACCTGTTCAAAAAGTAGTTTAGTACTGAGAGAGGTCTCTTTCTTTGCTTTAGTAATGGGGACTTAATACTTGTCAAAATGCAGGCATAAAAGCAAAAGCAGAGAATTGTATTTAAACTAGAATAAAGCAGGCATATGTAAATATTGTATGTTCAGAATCAAGCTTGAAATTACTGCAGTGTTAAGGTATGCAAATGCTGTGAGGCTGTTAACAGTTGAAGTGCAGACTTGAAACGTGCTCGACTCTCTGAGAAGTCACTTCTACAATTTACCCGATCCATTTGTGATTGAACTGAACATCTTGAAAGCTTCCATTTTTAATATTGAAGGAAAATAAATATGTGATAGCTGCAAGTCTAAATGTAGGTAGCTGTATTAAGAGATGCGGATGAAATTGTGACTAAAATGTTGGATGTAACATTTAGAGAGAAGTCTACCATTTCATGTTCTGCAACTGGCTTTAGTGAAGAGCTATTTCTAGCTGAAGTCCTTCCTTTGACTTTTGCTCACTTAGGTATTTCCACTTGACGATGAACTGGCACTTGATGCAAGCACTTGTGACATACTATATATGAGCCAAAATCGCTTGTCCTTTCTCTTGTGTACTCTGCGCAGGTTTCCAGTCCACATGCATAAACTACCAACACTTTGTAGATTCCTATTACAGCTAGACAATGACAACTGATGTCCTGTAAATACTATGCTATTTCCTAAGTCCCTTTCTGTACATTTTTTTATTCTTCTAAACAAAAAATAAAAAATCAGTACCTGATTGGGAGTGGGGAAGAACAGTTGTTCCATACAAAGTGCAGTTTAACAGCTCTACAGACAGATTGTTGACTTCTATCATATAAGTATGCATCTAGACAACACATCCTTATTACTATAGGTATTTTTAGTATTTTGGAGACTTGTGTAATTGCAGTTTTCATTGCCTCTTATTGATAGGATGCATGTCATAACACTGACCAGCAATGGTTGTGTCATTGTCAAATGTTTGTAGGCCATCAAATGAATTGAAATTAGCTAACAGAAGGAATGTATAGATCTATGCAAGGCAAGCACTGGAGGCAAAATACATTAAAAATGTGAAGTTGTTAATTGGAAGTTGTATGTAGCTGGGTACTTCCAAATTTGTCCTGCCATCAGGTTCTTTTTAGAGTTTATGGAAATTTCTTAGACCAATAAATCCTGTTTCAAGTAAAGTAGTTATGCAGAATAGGAAACTGTCTGTATCTTATAAATACTATGTAAGCAGCTGTTGTAATTTAATGCATACTGCATGATTGCCAGGGCTAATTTCGAGAAGAGTAAATGATGTCTATAACAATAACTTCAACTAGAATTTCTTAAAATTACATTATGGATAAAACAAATAGTGTCCTGTGGATGTTTGTGCTTCTCTCTTGACCTTACTTTCACAGAATTGAGATTAGTAATTCTCTCTGGGGATCCTGTAGGGCAATATAAAATTGTCTAAGTATGTTTGCAAAGCAAAGATTAAAAAAAAAACCACAACAAACACAAACAAACAAACCCCCCACAACTTCTGGAAATTTAGGGGAGAGGAGTAACCGAAGGTAGAATTAGAAGAGCACAGCTCATCTTCCCACCATCTTTACTATTGCCAAACAGATGGGTTCAAGTTGTTATAAAGTACAGAGAAATGCAGGGTAGTGAGGTTGTATTCAACATAGAATTGATGATATGTAAGCGGTAGTTACTACTTGTGTTACCTTATAACACTGAGAAAAGAACTGAATGTGAGCAGAATAGCCTACACTGGTCACCAGTGGAAGAGTTTGTGTTGTTCAATGCTAAAAATGTGGGGGGTTTTTTCTGTTCAAATAAAAAACAATTTGTGAATGTTTGTTTTGTAGCTTCTCGTTCATTCATCCTCTTTCCTGATATTTTTCTTTGATATTAAGGCTTTCCTGAAAAGACTGGAAGCAGTGAAACCAACAGCTGGTATGAGGCGTTCTGAACAATTGATGGACTATCAGCGCCAGATGAGTTATCTAAGTTCTTCACCTTCTGTAAGAAGAGGAAAATCTGCTCTCAGCCAGCTTAGTCCTTTGAGTAAGTGCTATGATGACCATATGAATTCTTTACTTACTGTCCCGAATTTCTAATAAATTAACTTATTAATCATCTATTTGAAGAAGGTAAAAAAAGAAAATCGCTGTTGTAAAGAAATATTTATTTTGCCAGTACCCTTTTTGAAAGAAGAGAAGGGGGGAGGGAAAATCCACAACACAAAAACCGTAAAGGTTAAAACTCTCATTCAGAAAATGTAAATCTGCTAATAGTAGCCTTATTTCTCTTAGCAATTGTGGGTGTAATATTTGGAAGTAGATCGTGTGTCCCCATAGATCCATACATGCCGGGGGTTAAAGAACCACAGCACTATGGCATAGGCATGTATTCTGTGTCCTGACCATTCACAAACAACTTGTAACTTTTTGTGTTTGTTTTCAACTCAACTGTGATTTGTTTTTTTTCTGGAAACTATGGTAGAATGTTGCAGTACTAATATAGCATGAAGTTTTCTGTTGTACTGAGCATAAGCATTCTCACTGGGGTTTTTTTGTGTGTGTTAACAGGAGGCATTTCAAGAGCATCCGCTGTACCAAGTACAACGAGCCAGAGGAACGAAAAACCCATGTCTGATGCAGCCAGTGGGGCATTACAGAGACCTAAACCCACTAATGTTCGTGCTGCTTGGTTATAAGTACCTTCTTTGCCTTGCATTGTGAGATGATCCTCAGACTTCTGTTTTTAGTGCTTTTGTAAATTCTGTGTGCAAAGGTAATTTCTGCATTGTTCAGTAATTAAAATGCATTGCATATGATATAATTGCTTATAAAATGGTTTTAAGTGAACACTTTCATTTTAGTCAGTGTTTTCCATGACAGGAAGAACTTATGAAACAGAAGGAGGTATTTAAACAGACAAGTTAAATAGAAATTGCTAATTATTATTTTATTCTCAAATCTTAAATGGAATTTGTATCCATAACACGGAAGGACAGAATTGCTGCACTCTAGGCACAAGATGTAAAGAAAATCTTTAAAATAATATTTTAAAATACTGCATTAAACTCGTAAGTATATGCTTAATTCCTAGATCGTCCTTCTTTTCATCTTGGCTTTAGGTAAGCCTTCTGAACTTTGTGGGTCATGTTCTTATGACTGAAAGAATCTTCTTTTTACAGCAGCATGAGGGGGGTGAAAAGTGGATTGTGTATTCCTGCATGGTTAGCTAGAATACTGAGGCTGCAGGAGATGATGTTCTGCCACTCTTGCACTCCAAGTGTTGAACATTTGTGTTGTACTCAAGGCTGTGTCTCTTCCAGATTTAAAAGAATTTTGGAAGTTGTATTGGGACCTTTGTGTAGGAAAGAAGCATCTGATGCTCTTTGAACAAAAGGAAAGACCAAAGTGAACAACAGTTTCAGATTCACTCTAAACAAAAGTTTTAGTTACTTCTCAAGCTAGGGAATACTAACCATGGGAAACATTTCATGGCCCTCCTTTTGCAGATCCTTGCCCTTCTCGGTGGGGAGATACAAACATGAGCTGTAGGAAGCGTCAATGTCTGATTTTGAGCGCAACTACTAACCAGGATTTAAAAAAAAAAAAAGACAGTAGAAAACAGAAAATCTTGTTATGCTTCTTAACATGTTTTTTAATGTCATGTTCATACCAAATATTTGTAGTAGTGTCAGATAAGCTTCAGTAGTGACATCCATTTACAAGGGGAGCAAAATTTAATGGAATTGGTAATCGCAAATAGTAGGTAGTATGCTTTATTTCTATATATAAAGGCAAACTTTCAATGAGCTTATTTTGTAGGATTGTAGTCTTATAAAGAGCATAAATTGTGATGCCACTATCCATGGATATTGCTGGAACCCTGCTTGCTTCCCCAGCTTCTTCCCAGGAGAGATACAGGAAATCTCTTTGTATTATGCATTAAAAAAAAAAAGCTGTATTCAATAACACGGGGTCTTAGCCCTATGAAAAGGATATTATTCTTAGCTCGTGTTTGGATGAAGGCATAGGCTTTCAGGTATTCTGCATTGTAACAAACTTTTTACTTGATCCTGTGTGATAGTTTGGCAGAGCTTCTGCACCTGGTGACCTGTGGATCAAATTTAGCTGGTTGACAATATTTGAACTTTTAACTTCAAGCAGCATTGTGGCAAAGAGATTTTAATTGTAATTATTATTCATTGATAGGGACTGTGACACATTGCATAGTGCTGCTGTATTTATTTATACTATTGTGCTAATTAAAATTATTCACTATTTAAAGATTTTTGTCCTTGAATGTGAATATCAGGGTCACAGTTTGAATACTTTTGAATGTTCATACGAAATTTTTTTTCTGTGAAGGAATTAATTAAATTGATTACTTTTAATCGCTTCATCTTATTTAACTTTGGTATGAAAGACTGTCAATTTTGTATGTCATTTTTGTAAATCATAAGAAATAAAATATTTAACATGAATTGTTTGTCATTGCAGTGGCTTCTTTCAGAATTTTGTAATTGCTATTTAAGTGCAAAGGAGGTCGTGGGAGAAGTGTTTTGTACTACGTGTAGCGGATGAAAATGCAAAGAATCAGTTTATTCATTGACACACTTTACCTGTTCGTGACTTTGGTGTGTGTTTTTTAAAATAATCCATATTAACAGATCTTTATTAATCTCATCAAGGTTTTTATAGCAAAAAAATCCTTTTTCTAATAGAATTGTTTTCTGTCTTTTTTGTAAGCTGCCACTTCATGTTCTCTTCTTTCTTTTTTTCTTTTTTTCTCCTTCTCCCTGACCCCCCTCCAGAAGGTCTCTTTGAAAGAAAAGTACAAACTGCTTTGCTTCCTCCTTGAAGTGAACTGCCACACTGGTTTGACACACTGTTTCAGGTAGGAGCCAGTCTCCCTGCTGAAGTGACAGGTTTGCCTGTTTGGGTGACAGCACTGGCATATTGATCTCACTACTATGAGAAATGGACTGTGATGCCTGTGTCATGTTTTTGCTCTGGAAGCGTCCCTGCCTCCCTGTGGGCTCTGTTTCTTCCAGGATAGGGTTCTGCTGTGTGGTCTTTCTACATTACTGAAAGTCTTAAAGATGACCCTAGTTCAGATCATTGACTATTAGAAGAACAGAGAGTGATGATGCATTCCTGTCTGGATAGGTGACCTGTGAATGGTACTTTCCCAAGCAGGCCACTGCATCCTTTCGAACTCAGCTTTAATCCCAGCAAACCTGAGAGACTCAAGCTCATTTGGAAGTGTCACACAAGAATCTTCATATGGAATGTATAGGCTTTTCCCTGTGCCAGAGCCTGTCTGCTGTCAGATTGCTTGCAGTTACTGAAGATCCTGAGGCATCTCTGTCATCTTGCCACTCAGATGAGAGTTTGTCTGTCCTAAATCAAATGGCTGGTTGGATTTATATGTCTTCTGTGATGTATGTAGACTTTACATTGGACTGTATTTTCCTGAGACACTTTGTTCTAACAGATCACCAGCAACATTTTTATCCCAATGCTTTTCCTTGTTCTCCAGGGATAACTCCTCCCTTCCCAACCTGGGCAGCTCATTGAGTCATCTGGCAGATGAGAGCTTGTGGTTTTCCCTGGAGCACAATCTGCACATCAGTGTGATGTGAGGGCAGTGACTTACATCAAGCCTTTTAGCTATGCTGTCAGGACCATCATAACAGGGGATGATAAATATACAGTGATACATCAATGAGCCAAATGATGAGGGAGAAGAAAAGGCTGCTTTGGTACCAAACTGGTATATCTTATGAACCTAGTACACTGAGTACATCTTTGGTGTTTACCTGGTCAAAGTCTTGAGCAAAATAGTGGATGGACCATGTCATTATCATCTGATACATAAGGAAATACAGAACTATAGAGCTGAAAGTGCAGCCTCTTCCAGGACTGAAATTATTTTGAGGTCATCCTGTTTCAGATAGTGGCAGGGATTGCTAATGCTTATGATACAGACCTGGTTTGTCTTCAGAATGCATGGTTCTAATACCTTGGTCAAGAAAGCTGCTGTATGTCTCCTGGTAACTCTCCTCCTGGCCAAAAGCATTTGGCAACACTGATTCTTGTAGCTGTCCCTTCTGGTTCCAGGACCACCTGTGTTATTCACTGGAGAGTCCTAAAATGCTGTTCTCCATTATTTTTGTTCCAAGCTCTGATTGTGTACAAAAATCATAGTCAGAATTTAGAACAAAAATGACAGCTCTCAGTTCTCTCTATGCAGTGGCTTTTAGGACTAGAACATGCTATTGAGAGATTTTTGCTTGTTTCAAGTCCCTTTTACAGGAGGAACAGAGGTGACTGAGGTTTGCCACCTGGGGCATGAGTAGGGGAGTCTGCTTTGATGCTTCTTTCCCTGGCATCCTAGGTTGGCTAGTGGGACTTTCCATCTCCAGGTGAGCTTATCCAATAACCATAACTGTGGCATGCCTGCAGATGGAGTGTTGTTCCAGTTTTTGAACAAGTTAGCAAGGCTTTTTTCCTCTGCTATGCCCCTCACCATGTCTTAAAAGTCTTCCCTATGGCTTTTAAAGAACTGATGGCTGTTTTTTGCATGACAAGTGTAGGGCAGAGAGCAGAAGTTCTCACCTTCAGAAAGAGAGGGAAGATTCAACCTGCTATCAGAGAGTCTTCCCTTCCCACTCGCTGCAGTATGCTATGCTCTTTAGAAACAGGTTTATCCTTCAGACCCACCTAAAGTTCCTAACTTCATCTCATCCAAAAGATCCATGTGCCTCAGTTCTCTCCCCAGGTAGCATGCTGGACAGTCTTTCTGTATTAGTAGGATACATTGGCAGGCTACTCAGGGCAGGCATCCCACTGTTCAAGTGTGAGATATAAAGGAATAATGGTTTTGATGCAGTCTTTTGCTTAGTCTTACTCCTTTTTCTAGGTGAATACATAACAAACATTTGTTTATCTATAGTCTAACTGAAATGGACACAACTCACTTTCCCTCCTTTGCCCAATTAGAGAGTCTTTTCTTCATTGAGTTCACAACCATGCAGCATCTATATTTTAACAACTCTGTATTTGAGCATGTTTTCATCTCAGTGGTAATAGCTCAAGTTGTTAACAAAGGTATAGCTGGAAGTATAGTTCTTAACTTAAATCAGGAGTATTCCATCCTAGAATACTTTTTTCAAGGAAAATAAGCAGCAATGACTTCACTATCAAATGAAGACACACTTGCTTCAAAGAGTAATATAAATGAATTATCAAATCAGCTAAGACTATAGGGTAGTTCATCCATAAGACAGCTGGCTGCAGTACCCTTAACCTGAATACACTTGGTTTTGCTATTGTAGAATTATCAATAACCATTCCACCTACCTAAATCTCCATTGAAAAACTCCCAAGAGGCTTTACCAGACAATCACTAATAGCATGCTGATTAACACAGCACCTTAAAGGACACATACTTGTAATGTGTTCAATATACTGAAAACAGGAAAAAGTTCATTAATATATTAATTTATTTCATTAATTCAGTTTTAGTTCAATTGAACATCAGAGCAGACAACTTTTTGCTTTGTGAATATACAGGGCATTTTTGAAACACTGTATTTCAATGTTGTACAAAGTATATTTGAAAAAATGTGATTACAGTTTCAACCATATGATTGTATAATTTGTCAGTGAAGAGGCTGCAGTTAGGAACTCAGCCTGGTGCTTTAGTATAGTTTATTTTTTCAGATGTGCTTTTCACTTAATATCATATTAAAAAATGCAGCTTCAGAAGAAACATGATTTTAATTCATGTTATAACTGTCATCACAGTGTTGTAGCTAGAGACATCACTTTGTACAACAGGTATTTCTGAAGATCACATTCTATTAAGAGTTCACAATATTAGATTTTAAACCAGGTATAGGCCACCTAAGTCTTGTCTCTAGACAAAATGTATTACCTGAAATTTGAAGTATAAAATATACATAGGTTCCAATACAAATTGGAGGAATTTTCATACAAAATGTAACTGTGATGTAGTGGACAATTTTTAAATTAATGTATCCTCATCTCAAACAGATATGTTACTCAAATTTTCTTCTGTTTCCCTAGGAAATATTTTGTTGTCCATTACATCACAATAGCATATTTTTTTAAAAAGTTGATTGAGAACAATTGAACTACATTATGACGTTAAGTTTTAGACATATTTCTTGATTTCATCATAAAGTACTAATACAAAAGCTCCACCCATGCCTCTCAACACATTTGACCAGGCACCTTTGAAGAACGCTTTGGATCCTTCGTCTTTAGCTATCTTCCTCCAGCAATCAATTGTGCCCTTGTACATAATATCAGCTGTGGAAAGAGACATAAAGGTCAGAAGGCTTGAAGTTGTATAGCAAGTCTGTTTCAACTTTCAGATATTTAAAACAAGGAATAAGCAAAGTATAGCCAAGAATCAAAAATTAAGTAATCAATTAATGAAGTAATTTTAATTCTCCACATGGAAATCAAAGCAAATCACCTCTCAGCCTCTTAAATGAAGGTGACAGAAATAACCAATGTGTTTCCCATAGCTTTTTTTTTTTAATAAGAAGGTTATTAGTTTTCCCTAAGACCAACACCCAGCATATCTCAATGAAGTGCTACTTTCTGATGCCAGAACACCATAGAAGCACTTATCCTTACCTCCCTTTCGGCCAGACTGCATCATCATCCTACGTCGCACAGTATCAAAAGGGTAAGAAACCAACCCTGCTACTGCAGTGACAGTCTGGGCAATCATCCAGCTCACTACGATATGCACATTCTTTGGATCAGGCAACATACCTGTCATCAAGAACAAATGAGCAGAGTCAGTACAGAGGGAGAGGGTTGTGGGAAAGATGGCTGTGGAAGAAACAATCACCCACTGACCCCAGGAGTCAATCAAGCCTGCAGCTTCTCCCTTCATCCATATTTGAATGTTAACAGGTACTATGAGTAAAACAAATTTATAGGACTGTTGGATTTTGGGGTCTAAGCCTTCTGCATGCTCCCTGACCAAAAGATCTCTCTTGCAGAACCCTCCCAGGCTTGTGTCATGAGCTGCAATGAGGAACAAGCTACCACACAAACCCATCTGTACAAGCCTTAAGACAAAGAAAGAAACGGAAAGTATGTGAAAATACACTGCAAACCCAAGGCTTCTGCTCAGAGCAGCGAGTTGAGGGAGGCAGGCCTGCATCTGTGAAATCACC
>NW_010532780.1:41804-42510 GCF_000687285.1 Phaethon lepturus
ACCTATGCATATTCTGGCACTAGCACCCTGAACTGGTGCTGAGCCAAGCCCTGCTTGTCCTTGTATCACCAAGTGCCCTAGAGTGCCTTTATTGGATGGATCTTCCCTTGCAGTCACTTCTCCACGCACTTCTTACCCTTGGCCGTATCATAAACCCCAAAATAGGCTGCTCTGTAGATAATGATGCCCTGAACAGATACACTGAATCCTTGGTACAGGCCCTTCAAGCCATCAGACTTGAAGATCTTGATGATGCAGTCGCCCAGCCCAGTGAACTCCCTCTCGCTGGCTCCTTTGCCCACATCAGCCGCCAGCCGGGTCCTGGCAAAATCCAGCGGGTAGACGAAGCAGAGGGAGGTTGCCCCCGCAGCACCCCCGGATGCCAGGTTCCCTGCAAAGTAGCGCCAGAACTGCTTGTGCCTGTCCACTCCACCCAGGAAGATCTGCTTGTACTTGTCCTTGAAGGCGAAGTTGAGGGCCTGGGTGGGGAAGTACCGAATGACATTGGCTAGGTTGCCTCTCCAGAAGGAGATGATGCCTTGCTCCTTGGGGATGCGGACTATGCAGTCGATGATGCCCTTGTACTGCTTCTCCGCCGTGATCTGTTTGCTGGCATGCTGGACCTGTACGGAGAGGCAAGAGGTGGGGTGGGAGGATTGAGAGGGGGACGCTGTAGGGGTGACCCCGCACGGCCGCCCGCTGAAGG
>NW_010532781.1:0-4219 GCF_000687285.1 Phaethon lepturus
GCGCCTGCACTAGAGGGCGCGCAGTGCTCCTGCACCTGGGGCCCAGCGGCGGAGCGCTGCGGCAAAACTCCAGGTTACTGCAAAGGGAATGGGATGCTGTCCTTAATTAACTTCTGCTGTCGACTCGGTTTTGTAAAAAATAATGGTAGTATATTTCACAGAATCACGGAATCGTTAAGGTTGGAAAAGACCTTTACGATCATCAAGTCCAACCATCAACCCAACACCAGCATGCCCACTAAACCATGTCCCGAAGTGCCATGAACATTTTTTGAACAGTTCCAGTGACGGTGACTCCACCACCTCCCTGGGCAGACTGTTCCAATGCCTGATCACTCTCTCAGCAAAGAAGTTTTCCCTAATATCTAGTCTAAGCCTCCCCTGGTGCAACTTAAGGCCATTTCCTCTCGTTCTATTGATAGTTACTTGGGAGAAGAGACCAAGGACCACCTTCCATCTACCAATGGTACTGTCTGTTCTGGCACTTTATTTTATTTACCTGCTAACCTTATTTTATTCAGCTGTTATTTCTTCACTCCAGTTATATTCTAATGTGCTGATAAAGTAACTATCATTTAATCAGTACCTGTTCTCAAGAAATATCAGAGAGGACTATGCAATAAACATGTCACTGTGCCAGAGAGTTTTAAAATGTTTGTGAAAATGTTGGAGTTTTTGTTCCACTTTAAAAGAAGTACATTAAAACAAGCATAAGGTTATTTTTCTAGCCTCTAAAAAAAGTCTGGTAAGAAAAAATACAGCCATGTAGAAAAATAAAATGTGTTCGTGTTGAGTCTAAATGGCACATTTCCTCCAGCAGTTAATTTCTACAGTCTGGTTATAAATCTGTCAAAAATGAGATTTATAATGAAACGCTAACAGATTCCAAGCAATTGCTGTGTTAATGGAGTCACTGTCGTACTCATGTATTTGTGCAGACACAGACCTGCGAAAGGGATGGATCCCTAGGATAAGAAAAGGCTTCAGCAGCTTCAGCAGAGCCTGTCTTTTTGCAAGAGGCAGTCTCAGATAGAAGAAGAACAGGCAGTCCAGATGAACATTGTTCTTTCAACAGAAAGCTGAGATTTTTGTCCAGCTAAGGGAGGAGATGTGGCAACAGTGCATGCACAGTCACATGAGGGAAAACTTGTGACAAAAAAAAAAAAAGCCCTGTTTACACATGGCAGCTGCCTTTCTAACGTAAACCATTTTTGCTAAGGCAGTGCTATCTTTGGTCCTTGCTCTTCAGCTTAGAATGGGCTCTTTGCTGGTATTTATTATTTCTGTGACTGTAGAGTTGGGATGCTGTTGCGTGCCAAGATCAAGGAGAAATGCAAAGAGTTCACACGGCATGTAAAGAGCAAGAAACAGGGGTAGGCAGAGATGGGGACACATGAAAACATCAAGAAACTCTTCATGGTGACAGCCAATATTTTTGTAGGTTCTTCCACAAAAGGAATATTCCAAGTAAAATGAAGATGCATGGATGTCAGAGAGCCCCTCCAAGCAGGGGCAGCATCTGAAGTGGCTGCTTGAGTAAGTGTTTTATGGAAAGCAACACCCAGTTGTTGGGAACTTGCACCTATAGGGTGAGCGGGAGGGAAGAAGGGATAAGCTGTGAGACAGCTGGTGTGCAGTGAGATGAGAAACCACTGGAGGGATGCAAAAGGAAAGCACTGGTCACACTGGAAAAGCCTGATGGGGTGGAGGTCCTAGGTGTGTGGGTAAGAGCAGAACGCTGTGCTCTAGTGGTGTCATACACAAGGAGCCCTCCAGACACAGAGAGCCAAGCTGGGCATCCACAGAGCCTACACCCTTTTAACCTCTTCATTTCAAAGCACTACATGGGGTGAAAGAATCATCTTTCTCCTGCAGACTGGGACTAAACTTTTGCGTTCATTACAGAATACTGTTAGGGCATGTGGTACCCTACCAAGGACCATCTGAGCACTCCACTTGCTCCAAATACTTTTGCGTCCCTTTGTATCAAAATGAAAGCATGTGTTCATTAGTAAACTTTTTAGATGGTTTGTTTTCCATCTTGTTTCAGTCTGCAGACCGAATCATTATGATTTCTCAACTGTTGCATCCCTTTTATGGTGCCATCAGGTGTACCTTCAAGCAAAGATCTGTGCTAATGAGATCCTTGCGTGTCAAATGTGTTATTGCCTCCTTCAGGTCACTGAAGAAACTGCCATCCACCACCCCACAGGAGACACCCCAGTGATTGCCCTCATCTTATTGCTTGCCTCATAGCATTATTTCCTGGGTTTCAGCCAATAATTTAACAAAGTCCAAGAGACAACCCAAAGGCTGGAAGAGAACTGTACACCTAAGCCCAGTGATGATAGGTGTGGTTTCCACCAAAAACCAACATGGTGCTTCACATGCCACATTTATTGGGCAGATAATCTTTTCCATGTTTGTTCTAGGGGAAGCTACCAAGTGCTCAGGGCCAACATTTTAGGTGAACACTTGACAGTGCAGATCTTCTGCAGTTAGGGAAGATGTAAGCTTAGCATTTATTTATTGAAAAATATTGTCTTGTAGTATGAGCTAAAACAAGATGATCGATAGTCTGAGACATTTAAAAACCCTGAGTCAAGCCTTCAAAATCCTCAGATTAATTTAGAAGGAGAACAGGAGGATATAAAAAAATAATTCACTGTTTTTATTGTTTTGTTGCTTTTCAGCCTTTGAGCCTATACTATATTGCAACCCAAAAAGTTAGGCTTTCCCTTTTTCCTTTCAAGTGAAAGCTAAAGTGTAGCTTGAAGAAAAAAGCCAAATGCTGCAGATATTCTGCCTGCCTTGTGTGCTGGTAACACTGCAACAGCATTTTACCACAGCCTGAGAAACAATGAATCCACTGCAGAACTGCCTCTAAATACTGCTTTCAAAGGATCCTTGGTTGCTGTACCCCGACTGAACTGCACGGAGCAAATTACCAGCCTGGAAGCTGATGAGCGTTTTAGTAATGACCAGACTTAGGGATACTGAGACAAGGCTGAGCCTTTTCACAGGACAAAAGTAGTCACTGGATGATTTTCCCCAGGGCTGAGGAGTGTGTGGGGGAAAGGACTCGGATGCCAGCTTGGTGCACGTGGCAGCCTCGTGGCTGCACCCAGGCAGCATCCCATCTCTGTGCTGCCGGAGATGACATCTTTGGCATAAGGCTGCACCCGAAAGCTGCGGGGGCTGCCTGGGGGGAGCGACGCCTCTGCGCTTCCCACCGTCAGCCCTTCCCTGCAGCCTCCCTTAGCAATTTGCATCTCTAAAAACTCAGTAAGGTTCCTACCATAAAGATCTCAGTGAGTATAAAGTAAGAACAGCAATTCTAGCCTAAATCCATCCTGCCTTTCACAGGATGCATTTCCTCACTGGGAAATACTTCAAGGTCAATGAAGACAAGACGATATTTGAGTATCTTAGGGCAAAGCAGAATGATCTTTTCTTTCTTCAGGGTATTCTCTTACAGTCAAGCAAAGCTGACTTCTTTCCTGTTGAATCAGAAACGTATGTCAGCGGTCTGCCTTATTTGACCTTGGTCAGCAGGACACAAAGCCTAAATGACAGATAGGGCTGTTGCAGATGCTGTTGTCGACCTCCATGTACCCAACATGGCTTTCTTCATTCCACCAAAGCCACGTGTATTGTTACCAGCAGCAGCAACATCATGGTAGCAATGAACATCTCGTGCTGGTGGTATGCCAGTGGTAAGCTAAGTTACGGTGCCTGTGCTATCTTCTACTCTCCCAGTACTGTAAAGATGACCCCTGGGTACCATTAATTTCCATGGCCTTTATGAAACTCACTGAGTGGAATGAAATTGCATTTTACTGTGCAAGGAGTCTGCTTTGAGACAAAAGGGCAAACAGGCCAGGAGGATTTATCTGCCAGAGTCACTTATGACTTGAATGAAATGAGAAACTGATCCTACTGAGAGAGAAAGAGAGAGAGAGAGAGAACAGGTCCTTCTACTCTCTGGCATTTTTGCACGATTTATCTGCTTTTATTTACATGCACCAATGAAGAGTGGTCCTTTGAGCACAGTTTTCTTTAATGCTTATGAGGCTAAGAGCAGCTATTTGAATTAAATAGTTTGAGACACTGCCTGCATGAAAATGAGTGAATTTGAGCATCTAGATAAAAATATCCCTTTTTAGCTAAGGATGAAACAAAGACTATTCAGTCAGACCAGCTTAAAACATTCACAGGT
>NW_010532781.1:4250-22200 GCF_000687285.1 Phaethon lepturus
AAGAAAAAAGTCAAAACCAGTAGATGATAGTTCTGATTAAAGACTTGACTAATGTAAAAATTACTTAATGGATAATAAAATCAAACTAAGTATAACACAAAATGCATTTGCTTAACTTCTAGCATTAAGTCTTTTTTTCTCATTTTGTCAGTTAATTTTGTGTGATCTTTCAGAAATTTGCTGTGGAAAAGGATCTTCCCTTCATTACTCATGCAGATCAGAAGAAATTTGGGTACCAAAGGGATACCCATTAACAGATGATGCTAGAAAAAATAAAATGAAAAAATCTTTCATGCATTTTGCAAAGCTAGAAACAAGTTCAAGAAGCCCGATGAACACATTAAACAATTTTGTGCTTCCAAAAGCATGAAGAACATTTTTCATTTCCTAAGTTTTATTTCTCTAGTAATCAAAACTAGAGAAAAACTTCAAAAAGTCAGTAGATAGCAGTTAAGAAGAATGAGACACCAGTTAAGAAGAATGCTTAATGTTTTTAGAAGGATTTGAAAGTAAACAAATTAGAAAAAAGAGGTGGATCAACATTTAGAAGATATTTCTCTACTTCCTTGGAAAAGAACGGGAAGCCTGACAGCTACAGTTTCCCCTGCGAGGAAACAATCACTGTCTTAATTTCATTTATCATTTTGCTCTAAATTGTGATGAAATACACTTCATGAAAATCAGTAGAAAAGAAAAAAATAAAGCTTTGAACAGAATAATTATCAAAACCTTTTAGATATGTTGTCAACAAATACAGCTCTTGTCTGGTGCACTGTTGCAGTATATGTTGTTTGTGTCACGGACACCCATTAGGGGAGCAGAGAATTACCAGAAAATTACTGATTTTTCAAGAAATTCTAGCAAAAGTGCTTTCTTTTTTATTTATTTAGTGCTCAATGGTTGGGATAGCCACAGAGTGGTTCCTCAAAAATAAAAGATACGAGCATTTTGCTATAGCATACTGCTGGTTTTGGTTGGATCAGCTCGAGGCCTCTTGAGCTGGCCATCTTTTTAGACAGGGCTCATCCTGCCTTGAATTAGGGCGTCCAATTATGGAAGTACCCCAAAAATTGGCACTCACTTTCTAAAGTCTGAGTTTAAATGAAACAGTATGAACTCCTAGTGAAATTACCCTGGGTCTGTCTTCTTGTAACTGAGATCAGTGTTTGGCCCAAAGTCAATAGCAGACACATTTTACAAATGAGTGAGAACAGGATGCCATTCATTACCTCCCATCTTTCACACGTATTCTGTGTGATCTGGTGGAGTGTGTCACACTGGAAAAATAAATGGAAGAGGTTATCACTTTGAGATAAAATGGGAAAAAGCAAGTTTCAGGGATTTCGTCTTTGACCTTATATAGTCTGAAATTTGCCAACTAGACTGTTTCCAGAGGCTGAAAAAGAATTACAGCTGCCTAAAATGATACCTCTCCTGACTTTGAGCAGAACTGAGGTCCAAGCCTGGCTCTCATTGTTGTAGCAGAGGACCTACAGAGCACAACGTTTACCCCTCTCTGTTTTCAGATCCTTTCAGTCTCCCCTCAACAACTTCTTCCAGGCTGTGCCAGACCAGCAGTCCAGTCTGTCTGTCTTGAGTCCTTGTTTCTCATCATGTTTCTTCCCTCTAGTTCCCTCTCCACAGCCCTCCTGCTTCACCAGTTGAAGCCATTTCAGTTTCTTCTCCCTACCTCACTTATGTGCCCTTACGGCACTGTTCCTGGAAGATGTAAGGGCAACAGGGATATTTTGGGGCTCCAGAAGCAGCAGACCTTGACGAATGCTGCCCTGGTCTCCTGTGGGCTAGTGAGGCATGCAGCAGCAGGTGACTTGCTGAGCTGCCAAAGATGCAAACTTTCCTTTGACAAGCTTGAGCAGAGCTGTCCTCTTTCCTTATGTCCAGGTAGGAGTTTATCTGGAGGGCAGAAGAAGCGTGTAATCCGGTTGAGTACGAGGGGCTGAGGGTGTTCTTGCAGGGGAGCAGCTCGACACAGTAACCAGACCCACCAGTAATTGCATCCCCTGCATGTTCTGTGTGCCTGGCTCCTCTCCTAGACTGACTGCTCTCTGGAGACAGGCCTGGTTATATCTTGATACAGAACATGCCCTTGGTGTTAAATAAAGGGTCACAAAGAAAAGCCTCAGCTCAGCTACTTAGTCTGACAAAAAAGGTCTTTTAAAGCATTTTTGAAGTGGTCCATTTTGCTAGGACTTCAGCAGACTATTTATTACAGAGCTTATTGCTTTGGATTTGAAATTGGAGATTCAGCTTTTCTGTGTGTTTCTTTTCCCTAGACCTTACCTAGGCCTTTCTGGATTTTTAGTAGAGAGTGAATAGGAGAAAGTGACAGGCACACTATGAGAGGAAATAACCAAGCCATACAGGGCAAGAAAAGTGAGGCAATTATCTGAGCTAATTCCAGCCAATAAGGTAAGGAAGCAGAAGAAAGAACCCCCCTTTCTTAGTCTGTTAAATAATAAAGTTAACCAACCTTTAGGCTTCAACTTTACACAAAACCTAGCCCAGAGACCCTGCTTACAGCACTACCTTGATGCATCTTGCACGTATACTATTCCAAAGGTGTACAAGGCACGTCCACTGGGAGACAGTGGGCCTGGGTCTCAATCTCACAGGCTCTCAAAAGCCTTGAAAAGCCCTTCCTGGAGTCATGCTACGGTGAGCAGCTCTGGAAGAGCTCAGGTCGCCTGGTCCTGCTATATTCAGTGCCAAGCTATGGTCAGCAAAGCTGTGAGAGCATCCTCTGACTGTGCATTAATGCCAGCCCTGCTCACCAAGGACAGAAAATTTCGGGACATGCCAATCCTTCCCGTCCCTCCTGCAAAAACCCACCCAGCTCATTTTGGGCTCTGCTCTACCAACACTCCAATGGAGCTGATTTAACTGCCTGATCAAATGATGTTTTTGGTTCAGCTTTTGCTTTCACCCACTGTGGCCTACACATCGCAGCCCAGTAATACCACTTCAGTTCCCCCCTTTATGGTACATATCATATAACTTTTTGAGAAGATCACGTCTTTTCTTTTTCAAAATTCTTTCCAACATACAGTAAAAGTAATACTTGGAACAAACAAGCATGGATGCAGATCATGATTGTCAGCCACGAACATTTTATAGAGAAGGTAGGATTTCAAAGACTCAAATCAAAAGAATCAAGTGAAATTTTGGAGTTGGTGGCATGCTTTCTGGCAATGGTCTGTTGCAGGAGGAAGAGAGTCCAAGGTAAATTAAATACTTCAGGAGATTATTTGCTCATAGAGTTATATGAAAGATATTTATTCACGTAACAAAGAAAGATTAAGTAGAAGACATATCTCTGGCCATTTACAGCATTTCCATAATTCTGGTTTTTTACTTCCTAAGGAACATGTTCAGCCATTAATCTTACAACCAATATGTAAAACAGACTGCGTGCTCTAAGTACTTCTGTTCTGAAGGGTCAGCAAACCCTGAAAAGGAAAAGACATACATGGGAAAGGCAAAAGTACGTATGGATCCCAGGACTTACAGATCTTTAGATCCTTTGCGTGTGACTCTTATTTTTGTCCCTTGGAGTGCTTAAACTAAAATGCTTGGTCTCCTGCCTAGTAAATATAATGCCTGCAAAACTTTTATTAAAATGAAAGATCATGCTTCCAGGTGGACATTTAACCATGTGGAATCACACATCTCATGCAATTCCCAATTCCCTGCTCATGAGTCTGGATCAATCCCATCATTCATTAGAATCAGTACACTACAACAAAAAAAAACAGTTTGGCAAGATTTCATAGCTGATGTGAATCTTTCAGAATACAGCATTGCCCTTGACTCTGGGTCTACTTAAATGATTAAACCATGATCTCATACAGTACATTTTTCATAGGTGCTGAGTATGAGCAGCTTTTGCTGAAACCAAAGGGACTGGCAGGTGCTTATTACTTCTGTTTAATTAATCTGCTACATTTTTTTCAGACATTCATGCACAACAGAGATTTCTCATGGTAGTAGAAGTAGGTGGCAGTTTTCAGTGAAAGACCAGTGATTTATGAGATGGGGAAATCTGATGGCAGATTGCCAAGGGCTCCCAGGCCCTTGACGTCAAGCACTGGTTTTGGATATCTGAGCTGATGAATGACTTTGGACAACCAAGCATTTGAGTACCCAACTGGACTAGCTCAGACTGCCCTGATCAGCCTTTTGTGAAAATCTGGCTGCATTAAAAATTGCAGTGAGAGCATCTTAACAGCACTTCTATTCACTTTCTCTCATTCCTCTTCTCTTATTCTTTCTCAGAAAGATGCAGCTCACTGAGGTGACACTAAAGGTGCATGGAGGTAAAGAGGCAAAGGACAATTTATAGCTACAGCACATCCAGACTCTCTGAAACGTTGGAAAAAGGAGCCTTTTCTAAAGTTTCCATGAGGATCCAGAGGCTTATGTTGTGATTCCTATCAGGGTTTTTCCTTCTACCATGTTAACAGTCCCTCAGAAAGCCTTCCTTGTAACTGCATGGACCTACTTCAGATTAGATCAAATCTGAGCTTGATCTCATGTACTGCAGAAAACGCTGGGCCACACACTGTCTTTGAAGGTACTGGAGTCCGAAAGGAAGCAGGAAATTCTCCTGCCATAGGCAACAATTTGTGATACTGCGAAAGCCAGATGAAATAGTGGCTGGGAAGAGACAACCTTGTTCCTCTTTGGAAGCAGCAGAAGCAGATGAAAATGCATCTTTCTTCCACCTGCCTTCTTATTTGTATATGCGTTTGTGGAGGTGCCCTCAAAGTGATGAACAAATGTGGTGGAAGGGAAATGCAAATAGGGCAAAACCGTATACCTTCACACACAGAGAACATCTACTGTTGGTCCCAGGCCCTGTTGGGAGGGAATCAGACTTACGACATAGCTCTGGAGCCTTCCTCCTCCTGTTCTTACTGACCTGTTTCTCCAGCCTTGCCAGATCTCTCAACCTGACTGACAAAGACCTCAGAAGAAAAACTCACATGGGAGATACCCTCCCTAGCCATGGCACCTTTGCATGAATTGCTAAAACCCTTCATCAGGAGCAACAGGGAGAGGACAAGCCAGTTCCTCCATGCACCATGGTAGACCTTTGTGCACAGATACTGGTACAGAAACACCTAAGTGCCTGCGCCTGATACTGCTTCTTGGAAGATGGGTCAACAGACAGAGCAGCAACAGATGACTCGGGAAGAAAGGGCCATATACAGGGAAAGACTAGTGGCACTCTGTTGTGCTCTCCACCCCCACCCCTAAATCACATTCCAGGTATGTCTCCATCAGCTACAAAAGAATGCTGAAACCAACTGGCTTCTTCATTAGAGTGCTGGGAGTTAAGGCTGAATAAACACATGCTCTTCTGCCCTTTCACCTCCAAACCAGGGAAATAACTTTTCAGGCATCCTATAAAAGGCTTCTAAAAGAACAAACCATCTTATTTCAGGGGCTTCAGTCTGCCTGAAATGGGATGTCCAAAACATCTGAAAGAGACCAAGCTGGGTAACATGAGCTGGGGAGGAGCCCAGTGCCCCGTGCTCCAGGCTTCTCTGAGCACCCTGCCATGCAGAAATACAAGCAAAAATTACCACAATCCAAAACCTTCTTGGCTCAAATGTCTTTTGTTCCTGAGATCACAACAAACCTAGTTCATCTGCCGGTAACCATCTCATGATCAGCTGGACATCACTCTCACGTTGCCAAGCAAGAGGAAGACCTCAGCATGGGCAGCATCATATCAACCAACAGGGAACCCAATCACAGCCAGAGCATGAATGGGGCAAACAGCTTATTTCTGGTATCAATCCTGAAACACTGAAGCAAAGTTCTGTCTGTGGGAGGTTTTACTCGCTGATTGTTTTATTTTTCTAAGCTTCTGAACAGCAAAAACCTGGAGAAAATGAAAATCTGGGGTGAGGATCAGGGTGGATGAAGAAAGCAAACGCTTTCTTGCCTTTGGCTGTGAACTCTGCTGCTGATATAGTGTGTCATGCACTGGCACGAATGTCCTCTTAGTTCTGCTGGCTGCCAGAGGCAGAAAGAATCTTCTTCAGCATATGGACATGTCTGTGCAACCACTGGCTTTTTTTACAAGAGTACAGATACATTATTAAAGGAAAAAGTCCCTGAAAGGGCCACTGAATTTCAAGGCTCTGGGGAAGGCAGACCATAAATCACAAACATATATCAGGGTTGCTCGGGGTGGGGGATATCTTATCCCAACAAGAACTAAAATGTTACTGATTTAATTGTGAGATTTACTCTATTTTTTAGAAGTATTGGGAAAAGTAAAAAATGCAATTGATTTTGTTTGGCAGTTATGGTTTGTAAGTGAAAAGATGTGTCAGCTCCTGTGTCACACATTGCTTCTATCTCACTGTATTTCACTGTCCTAAGCCTGTTTACTTCAAAAAACTGGACCTGATTAGTTAGAAGACTTTCTGTGTCATGTTTAATTTGTCCTTCATAGTCCCTCTGCTTTACTTTTTAAGATCATACATACCACCTGGCAAAACATATCAAAGTTTTCTCCTCTGATCTGACAGATCATTTAAAAAAGAAGAGCAAGAAGAGTATGATATTAAAATAAAATTCTTGTTACAGCATCCAAAATGGGCTGATTGATATGGGCTACAGATAGTCTCAGTCCAGTAGATTAAAAAGGGAATGATGTAATATTTTGAATTTTGAATATGAATAGAGGTAATACTATTCTATTCAAACCTAGATGCCTGAAGTTAGACTGAAACAACTGGGCAAGAATGCCTCATTTTTCTGTCATCAACACTTACTAGTATCCAGAGAAACAGTGAGCACTTTTAATTCAAATCCACCTGTAAAGAGTCACGTTTCAAGCTTTAACATTCTGCCTGTTTCTTTTTTTGTTTTTGAGAGCGAAAGTCTAGCTACCATCTGTTCCCAACCTGAATCCACACAGAACCTGTTGATGGGAGAAAACCCATTCATTTTTATCAGTAAGGGGCTAGGAAGTAATCTTCTAGAGAGAACTGCAATTCCTGAAGGGAAGATCTGCGTCGTGGGAGGAAAGCGGAGTAATTAAAAGCAAACTTGGGTCTGCTCTTTGGAAGCCAAGGGATGTTCATTGGCAGTGGTACAGCTCCCACAACCTGGAGCAAGTTATCAGCTCAGCCCATGCACTAGCCAGAGTCCCGCCGCTCACCCTGAGCTGCATTGTTCCTGCCTTCTTACTTGGGTTATGCAGTTGCAAGGTGGGGGACTGGAAGTAGAGGAAGGCTTGAGCATCACTTGGCAGCAAAAGGTGGACCCAGGAGAAAGGCCTGTAGGGAGGACTGGTGCTACATCTGCAGTTGGTACTCACCTCTGCAGCATCCCTCTCTTGTTCAGTAGGATGTCCCATAAGTTTCAGAAGACCCTCTGCTGTGCGGGGGGCTGACAAATCTGGTTCCAACTGAAGCTAAAAGGTCCTCCTGTCCCTGTGTTACAGGACTGAAGGTGAAAGAGGTCTGCACTGTTGTGGTGCATTCCGGTCTGTCTGGAAGAGGCTGGCTGGCTGCCATTGGAAAGCTGCTGTTTTAGCCTCGTGATGCTGTTGGGTGGCCTGCAGGACTCCAGCAAGCTTGGTTTCTGATAACCAGATAGATTAGCCAGAGACTTCATCCGCTCCTTAGCTAAAGCGTTTCCTTCTGCTGACCACTCTCATCTGCATTGTTTCCCGGACTGAGCCAGGGCAATCTCCCTCTTCACCTACCCACTGCCCTGGCCCGTATTCCTGTTTTGGTGCATGATTTGACATAGGCCAGATACTGCCACTTGTACCATTACCACACAAATAGTTCCAGGAAGAAAATTCAGGGTCTCTGATGGTTTCCATTGAGTAGTTCAATCATTCTGGTTTCAGCCTAATGATTTCCTGTGGCAACAAGTCCCACAGTTTAACTACATGTAGTATAAAGCAAGATTGCCTTTGGTCAGCTTTTTAGTTCATCAAGCAGTGGGACTGGGTGCATCCTTGCTTTCACACCAGTGGACAAACAGAGCAGAATCTTCGGTCTACCCTCTCAAGGTCATTTTAAAAATCACCCAGCCTCCCTATTATATCCCTCAAATCTTTCATCTCCAGTCTCCTCACTTAGGAAAAACTCTCAAGCTCTCTGCTATTCTTTTAACTCTTTGCTGGATCCCTTTCTAATCTGCTATTGATCTGTGAAATGAAGCAGCAAGCAGTGCTCCAGATGAAAGTACATCACCAATTCGTATGAAGTCATCATAACATTTTCTCTACAGTTTTCCCGTTCCAATTTGTATGTTTCCTAGCATCTACTTGGGTCGTTGAGCTCAGTGGTGTATGCAGAAGAGCTAGCTGCGCTGAGGCAGCGGTGGAGTAAGGTAGCTAGAAAAAGGCAGAATAATATTTCTATTTTAGAAATATCTGTAACACAAGTGAAAACCCACCCCTAAGGTGCTTACAACCCAATGTGACCAGACAGATAAAAGATGTGATGTGCCTGAGGGTAGACAGAGCGTCTGTAGCAGAGGCAGGCAAAACGCTTGGTCGTCCTGAGCCAAGGTCAGGCCTGTGATTCTGGCTTTCCCTTTGGGAAATGGGCAGTTGGGCTAAGTACACCTCTGTCAGCTCAAAACGATCTAGTAAAGCGGGAAGGGAGCTGTCACAAAGGACTGTTAGGAACAAGTCGGTCTCCTGTAGTCTGTTTTCCTGCATCCAAGGACCGACTTTTCCCACTGTCCCCTAAGAGGCTCTTTTCTTCCTTTTTCCCTCCTATATCGTGTATTATTTGCCAGTTGTGTTTCATATGAATCATGAGAAATAACTCTGTTCCATGAGCTCTGCTCTAACAGATCTGCACAGATATGGTCACCCAAGAGACAATGAAACTTTGACTGACCTACTTGTAGCCAAAGTTTAACTTTCAACAAGGAAACAAGCAATGCTTTTGATGCAAAGCTTTCAAGGAGGAAAGCAGGAGAAAACCAAAGATAAAAGTCAGCCAGTTATCCCTGAAAGACATAACACACTCCACAGTATATTTTTCAGGGTGGACAGGAAGGAGGAAATGGGGAGATCTTAATTCTCGTTCCTCATTCCAGCTGTCTCAGGGGTCCTTTGAGCCTTACAGATGGTCTGAGTTATAAATAGGTATATCTATTGCTTTTTATTTCTTGTCTCTTTGTCATTTTCTTATGGCACATCTGGTCCAAGAATGGCTGCTAGACAGGAAACTATTGCAGATGCTCTAGCAAACTTTCTTACTGAAGTGACAATTTTCCAGTAACCAGACCTATGTTGTTGAGCCCATATGATGCTCAACAGAAGAGGAGTGAAGAAGAGACCCTCTATTTCCTCCATCCCACATTTCTAACATTGATTTTCTAATCTATTTCCAGCTGTATGCCTCATTTCAGAATAGAAAATTTTCCAGTATTGATATCATCTTCTTCCTAGGTTTAACAAGAGATTGGTTTGCATTTTGGAAGCAGAGAAGTTTGAACAAAACAGAAGAAAATTAGCCAACTTTGACATTCAGAGGAAATAAAATCTTGCAGCAATAAAGAATAACCTAATAAAATGGAAGCAGACTTTACCATAGACTTAAAAACAGCCTGCTTCCACTAGCAGGACCTGATTTTCAGATGCAGTCCATCTCCCACTGTGGCTTTTTATGGGAACTGTTCTCTATTGGAGGTAATGCTGAATGCTGCCCACAGTTATTTTTCAAAACCTATGAGTGCCTGTCCTACCGGCTCCTTTGAGCAAGCTCTCTGCTAACAGGTTTAACCGGGAGCCGAGGTTGCATCATGGATGCTGATTACATCCCAGAAACTGGCCCTTGATGCATGGAGGGAAGGTTTGGGGTTGCCTAGGTCTGCTGCCACATTGCTGCTTGTCATGCTGGGGAGAAGTCTGTCCCACAGGAAAGAAACATGCCAATTTCGGTTGGACTATCAGCAGGAAAGAGGGGAAAGTGGGCAGGCAGGATGGATGGACAGACAGAAGGCAGTTATGCTGCTCTCCAAGGGCTTTTTTCTGCCCCAGAAATAAAGAATTCAACCCCGGTCTTGGATGATTGGGACTTGTTCTCTTAGGCAAGCATGCTTTTTTTGTACATGCCTGTTCATTAGAAAAAGATGCATCTGAACAATTGGTTGAACTCTACCTACCTTTTTTACCCCCTTGCTTATCACCATATTTTCTCCCAGTTCTCCTTCTTCCCTCTCCCTGTCCTCCCCATCCCATTGCTGCAGTCTTACCCTGACTGTACATCTAAAACATGGGACCCCTTCCCTTCCTCTCACTGGGAGCAAATGCTGACAAGTGCCTTGGCAGAAACATGCTGTTCTTTCATAAGGGCTGCAGCTCTGTGAGATTTTTCTGTAAGGTCCTGGAAAAACAGTCTTGGCAAAACCCCTGCTGTGTTAGCTGAACTGCCACACCTCCTCTCCTGCATAGGAGGTCCCATTGAGATTACTCTACAAATTAAAAATTAACATTAAAGATAGAAAAGGTTTTTGACTGGCCCCAATGTTACAGTGGAAGAGGATGATGTGGCCTCTCAGATTCTGATGTTCTGACTTAAAGATGTGTGTGGTTAGGTCTTGCTGAACGCAATAGATTGCGTCAATGTAGGAGACTAGGTATTAGGTTTCCTTTTTGACTGGGAATAGGCTAACTTCTGTTTTTTTTCTCACAGAATCTGAAATGAGAAAACTTGTTCCGCTTTCAAAAAACTTTTATTTTGTTTTTATTTTAATTCTGAATCTGCATTTAACTAAAGAAAACTGTTTCTGTCAGACTCTGTCTGGCTCAGGGCCCTGTCGCCCAGTGTCCCCTCTCCGACAGTGGCCAACACCAGATGCTTCAGAGGAAGGTGCAAGATACTCTGCTAATGCTCAGTTATGGAATAAGCTGGCCCCAGGGAAAATGTCTTCCTAAGTCCTGTTAGCGAGGAGCTTGGCTTCTGTCCTGATGCCCAAGGATTTATACTCTTTCCAAAATCTCTTCTTAATTTTTAAGTATTAACCATTATGACTCTGGCTAATGTTACTCTTCATATTATGCCTAATCCTGTTTTGAACAAGCCTGTAGTCTTTGGCTTCAGTTATATCCTTTGGCAGTGATTTCCATAAGCTAATTGTGTATTGTCCGAAGAGGTATTTCCTTCTATTAGTTTTCACTTTTTTGTCTTCATAAAAATTATTTTGCTATTTTCTCCCTCCCTCCCCTTTTCCTGTTTTCCTCACAAATAGATATCCAGCCCAGAGGTGGAGCAGAAGAGAGAGACATGTACTATTGATGTAAGTTGTGCCAATGATTCAAAGACAGGCAATGGATTGGAACGCATCACCTAGCCAAACCCAAGCAGTCTGCACTGTGATGCACCAGCCCCTCTAAAGCAGAGCTTCTGTAAATAGCTTTTAGAGTAAAACATGTGTCTAGAATAAATATTTGATTAAAAAAAAAAAAAACAAGAACACTTTATTGTAACAAGTTCTAATTTTAGGTATTTTCATTCAGCCATTTTATTTATGTATTTATGTCATATATTCCCTACTTTGTTACAGTCCAGTGGCCTTTAGGGCCAGAATTGTCAA
Organism: Phaethon lepturus; assembly: GCF_000687285.1. Classification (NCBI taxonomy): domain Eukaryota; kingdom Metazoa; phylum Chordata; class Aves; order Phaethontiformes; family Phaethontidae; genus Phaethon; species Phaethon lepturus. Next base: position 15,858 of record NW_010532781.1, read on the forward strand.
ATGCAAGGGTAAAACTTGCTATTAGTTGCCAGCCAGCATTCCTCCCTGTTCACTATAGATACTTTCCCGGAAAGGAGACAGATGGCAGTGCCAACGACATCCTTCCTTGGAGTTTTTCCAATGAGGAAAAATGCCTTAAGTTAAAAGCAGAGCTTTCTGAAAAACCAAGTAGAAAAGTCTGCATAAGTAACTTAGGACTTGTTCTTGCAAGGTTCTTCACATCTCTTAGTATATGGTAAGTGAAAATTACTTTCCAACATTGCCTGTCACCATGATGGCTCTCTGCTGGAGGAGCAAAACTGCCAGGTCACCGGTGGCAGCCACTCACATGGTCTCAGACTGAATGGGCTCAGCTGGCCCCGTTGAGCTATAAAGTTCTGTAACCCAGAGACATGAGTTTGCATTTACTCCACAAATACATCTTTCATGGCTGACTCTGCAGCAATACAAGACCGCTCCTCATGCTCTTGGTTGCATGAACCCCATCTTTTGACTTAAAAATCTATTACTGCTTTACACTTAAAATCTGCTCTGGTCACCATTCTTATAATTAGATGTGTGCCACAGCCTGTACTTCATAGGGGTTATCTTCTCTATGTTCTAGAAAAAACAGATTTCTGTTCTGAAACCACATTAATCACTAACCAAGCAAGCTGTTTAATTAGTCAAAATCTGGGTCTTACAACTGATTCAATTTAATGAATCAATTTCAGTGCCATTGTGGGCATACTGGGCCACTCCATCATTGTCACCTACTGAACTGGAGGAAGTGAAACTGCTTCATGTTCAGCAACTACTTACTTAAAGGCAGAGTCAAAGTGGCATGGCAGCTTCATTCATGGATAGACACTGGTCAGGGGATTCGAGGAAGCCAGTGAACAAAAAGGGCGAGGGCGAGGAATTTCAGCTCATGAATATGATCTCAGGAGGTCTTGGAGATGACCCAAGCCAAGGTACAGGCAAGGTACAGTGCTGACCTCAAGATTACCACAGTACCTCAAAGAACAAGATGCTCAGCAAATGACTACAAAAACAACTCAGTGAAAGACTGCACGTAAACAGCAAACACAGGGTAACTATGAGCTTGCCACACTGCACTTTTCCATTGCAGTTGCTCTGCATACTTGGGTGTGTTGTGTCAAAGAACTGTTGCCTCGCAGCCCTTTGTCTTAATTGGTCTCAATAAAGTCATTGCTCCAGATGTCTGGAGTCATGGTGCCATGACAACGGGCTGTGAGAGCATAAACAGGTGTATGAACTTACTGGGTGAAAGAGTGGCAGATATTTATCCAGTAGCAGATGTTACTAAGCAGTAAGGATGAAAAACAACACAAACACAAGTAAAGGGAAAGGCAGTGAAGAAGACAGGTCTTGCACAGGTCCTCATTCATGGCTGAGGGCAGCTACAAATTGTAGTAAAGGAAGAATGCCTTCTGCACAACTCTCCTTTCTCAAATAGTGTGTGTAAGAAATAGAGGTCTCCTTACAAAGTCTGTAGAACTGTCTGTATTTGAGATCCTGTAGAGCCATAATGTTTTCTTGCAACCTTATTTTTACTTTAGTACTGGTACACAAGAGCACATTGGTCCTCAGTAATGGCCCCTTGCTTGACATATATCTGTCTAGCTTCACTTGGTCAAGAAATGCCACCTCATTCTGACCCTGGTGTTGCAAAAGCTTCTGTGCAAGAACAGAGCCTATGCATATGATGGGCTCTGCATATTCAGAGCTGCTTACAGAAGCAGAAGCTTGTCTTTTGCCACCTGTGCCATGAGAGGCATCTCCCTACCCTTTGAGCTGTGTGCTGTCTCAGTAGTCTGTGTACATGCACCTTGAGAGCTCAAAGGCCAGAGGACAGGTTCACACAAGAATCCAAGTCCCCACACATTTCAGCGGGAGTCACGGTGCTTAGACGGGGATTAAGAATCTGCAGATATTTGTAATAGTCTCCCAAGAGACAAGAAGATAGCCAAGGATCTCCTAATTTCTACTGACATTCAAACAGTGCACTGACAGATAATGGCTCCAAATGCTTCTGTACCAAGAGACATAGATCCTACAAAGTGCTGCTTACTGCAAATCCCAAGCAAAGATAGGCACAGCATGAGTATCTATTCCCTGCAGTGCTATTTTTCTAGGCTGAATCACAGAATCACAGAATCACAGCAACACTAGGTTGGAAAGGACCTTCAAGATCATCAAGTCCAACCATTAATCCAGCGCCACCATGTCCCCTAGACCATGTCCTGAAGCGCCACATCCACACGTTTCTTGAACACTTCCAGAGATGGCGACTCCACCACCTCCCTGGGCAGCCTGTTCCAATGCCTGACCACCCTCTCAGTGAAGAAATTTTTCCTAATATCCAATCTAAACCTCCCCTGGCGCAACTTGAAGCCATTTCCTCTTGTCCTATGCTTCAGAGAAGTTAGGAACACAAAGATCCACTGCCTCAGTTTTTCTAACCTCTCCCATATTCCACTAACTCCTTCAACACTGTAAAATGCCATCATAATATAGAGAGAAGAAAGTCCTTTCCTGATGAGCTGTCTCATTCCTGATGACTGTTGCTTTGCTACTTCCACTCTGAACAGACCATCTTGCATACAAGGAAACATTCTGAGTGTTGGACATACCGTCTCTTGTGAGTCATGGGGCAAGGGCAGAGTGCAGAAGGAACTGCATTTAGGAAATTGGAAAATCCTGCAAGCCCTTTACTCCTCTGAATTGTGCATGATGTTGGTCTGCCTCCCTTTCCTCTCTTCTGGGGTGTTTGAAGGGAAGAAGAAAATGATGCAGAGCTAATTTATGATCAAAGGTGGAGCCTGCTTTCCGCACAGACATGGACAGACCTTTACCTACCCCAGGATGCCTGGCGTGCCATTAGTGATATATGGGTGATTCTGTAGGTGGGACAGGGTAGGGCACTTCCTCTTGTTTCCAACCCTATTCAAGGTTGAATAAGTCCCCCCCTATGCAGGGACTTATTATTAGCCTCAGACAAATCACAGTGGCTTTCATGAGCCAGGCAAGGACTGCAAAGAACATCCCGTAGAACCCACCTGACTAGACATTTGCATACCTATGTATGTATTTGTATACCAAATTACGGCACCTAGCCATGGCTAGGGATCTGCCTACTTGTGTGATGCTGCCTCTCTCCCTGTGCTACCAGATGTTAAGTTGTGCCAAAGGAGAGCTCCAAACTCTTTGAACACTTTCTGCCTCTCCTGCTTTTCCATCCACACAAGCACCTCTGGTATGGGGTGTGGGTATGGAGCAAATGGGAGGTGGCAGTAGGAGAGGGCACCATGCAAGAGTCAGTCTCCAAGTGACAACAGCATGAATGATGGCAGCAAAATCTACATGATTGCAACCAGATACAGATGAACAAAGTCCTATCTGCTGGCTGCAGCTCCCAGCACACCATGCTGCCAGGCGTGCCAGCGTAGCAGCAGGGGGGAAACTTCACCCCACTGCCTGTTCCTCTGGAATGCCTCTTCTGAGCATTGCTTTAGTCTTGGGTGAATAATCCTCAGCTACAGACTCCCAAAGGACAATGAAAGGCTGGAGCTGTGTATGGCACAATACAGGACAAGAAGTTCCTGAAGCCCTCATATTCACAGTCAAACTTCACTCATTTCATCTCTGAATGCTCAAGGTTTTAGCTGCCACACATATGTAATAAACAGGATGTATTTCCATCTACTGCTGCATCGAAAGATCCAGGGCACCCCAAAATTCCATGGGAAAAATGCACCAAGGCTGCTCTTGGGATTCATTCTCTTGCCATCAGAAAGACCTACATTGGAAAAGCTTGGAAGAACTTGTAACTTCCAGAGTGCATGCACAGTGTCATGGGCACCCTGGGGACACAACTGGGCACAGAGTAATCTTGCCTGTATTGTACTCAGTATGTGATGATGAACCACAGGAGCGGTCTGGAGAGAAAAGTTAGTGCCAGCTGATTTGGGCAGGAAGAAGTAACACAATGCAGCGGCGCTATAGGTGCAGCCAAGCCACTTGGTCTGAAAATGAACCGAGGTCTCATTCCCAACTGGGAAGACTTAGCAATTGTCTTAGCAAACATCTTAGCAAACGTCCCTCGCAGTTAATATGGCAGGCCCATGCAAGGTGCCCCAACTACCCTGCCAGGTCTTCATGCTGACCAACATTTTTTGCATATTGAGCACAGAAAGGAAGAGCATGCTTGGCCTTTTGGATTAACAGATGAAATGCTGCTGTGTAATTAGAAGAGGTGGTGCTTTGATACGGATTGTGCCTGCTTGTGCTTACATGCTTACAAAGGTAAAAAAGGATGAATTACCCTCATTCCAACACTGCCTGTACTAGTAACAAATTAAGAAGTCTAAAGTTGGAAGCAGCCACATTTTGCTAGTGACACAACACGGGATGCCAAAAAAAGAAGGACTGTTAAGATAATTATAAAACTGTAAATCAACCTCTATTAATATGTAGCAAGATTGCTGCAATTTTTCATTCTCCTGACTTAGAGAAGATCTATTTTCATGTAACTACAAAACCCAAGCCAGAAATTTGGAGGAGTTTATTTGGTTTATCCATTCCTCTAGGGCTACTATGCTTCACTCTTTACACAGACCAGTGCATTGGCTTTCAATTAAGACAACAGAAAAACATAAATCTAGGTTTCTTGCTGGAGTTGTTTCTGTATATTATCCTCTCCCTCTATCCCATCCAGTAGCCACCAGAGACATGCAAAAATGGTAATATTGAGTTTTTATGTTTGACAATCTTTCTCCTCTCTCCCATTCAGTTATCCTTGACTTTCTGAAGATATTAGTCCCTGGAAAGAACTACATGTACATCACAGATGGACCAGTTTCATTTGACCATAGTAGGAGAGAAGATTAATTCCAGGCTTAACAAGGAAAGCTAATCACAGCCTTAGGTATAGAGAGACCACCAGCTCTTCTTTGTTTTGAAATAGCAAAGCCTGCTTTTTACAGTGGCAGTGTCTGCAGCTCACATATTTTGAAACCATGGTGGTGGGGAGAAGAATTAGTTGCATGAGTGTGGTGTAAAAATGGATTTTTGACACCACTGGCATTTCTGAAACATTACTTCTTTAACTGCTTGGACCCTTGTTCTGTACCAAGGCAGAGTTGTAGTCTCTTGAAGGGCTTTGCTGTCATGCATAATACTGAAAAGGAACCTGAAGAGTTTGTGGAGGTGGAGTGGAAAAACACAGAAAACAAGGACTTTTGCAGAGAACAGCCCTATGGGTTTTTTATCGGAAGGCAAAATGTAAAAACATTACAATAAACTATTGCACTGTGACTTGATGAGGTGTCTGATGGGACAGGGTACAAAGAAAATCACCATCTCTACTCCCTGAGTTCTAAACTGTACTTAAAGATAACAGTTTTTCACCATAGAAGAAAATGCGCTTAAAGTAAAAATATGATGTGGGGAGGCCATCACATACAATCTTCCTGAAATGCTGCATCATTACCAAAACCTAACCACCACCTTTGAGCATCTTTCTGAGCTCTCTCTTTCTTACGTGCAGGAAGTGCAAAAGCACAGAAATATCAAGAACAACCACAAATTTAGCTAAGCCAGGTCCAGGGTCTGGGGTCATGGGAGACTGTTTCATATCAGGAGATGTTGGGACAACTCAGCACCTCTGTGGACAGCCACGCTGCTCTGACCCATTGACTGGGACACTTCATTCCCCATTCCTGTCTGTGGAAAATCTGTTCTCAACTGATGAGCACACACAAAGTCCCAGGCTGGAACATCGTTTGAAATTTGTGATTCCCAGATCTCAACAGCTTTCCGCTCCCAGACTGGCTGTTTGTTCCCAAAGCCGTTCTTTCTGCCAGGGCCTGTCACCCCTGGCATGAGCCTGATGCCAACTCGTGCTTGCACCGTGCCTCCGGCGGTCGGCAGCTTGGGCAGCCTCTGTATCTTCCCAGCGCACAACACCCTGACACTCCCTTCTCTGCTGCTTTCAGGCTGATGGTGATGCACCACAGCACCATAACTGGTTCCTGACCACCCAGGGCTGCTACTCCGTGGCCAGCGTGGGGTTTGCAGAGCTGCTCTGCTAAGGCGCCTGTACATTTCCAGGTTCACAGGCACAGTTTGACCAAAGAAGCTGACTTTTTCAGGGCAGCGATGGAAGGGTTACTGTCTCTCAGCTCCACAGAGGTTGTGAGAAACAGTAAAAGCCCTTTCCCAGCAATGGGTCTAGACAGGGAGCTCCCAGATCCAGTGGTGAGGGTCCAGGCTGCTGGAGGTTAACATGGCGGGAGGATGCAGGATGCACAGGCAGGCTGTGGAGGGCAACCCAAACCAC
>NW_010532781.1:22215-25236 GCF_000687285.1 Phaethon lepturus
ACCATGGGGGGAGGATGCGGGATGCACAGGCAGCCTGTGATGGACACCACAAGCCAGACAAGCCCTGAACAAAGCCTTAGGAGCTCCCTCAGAGCAGCTGCAGACAGAGTAGCAAACGGTGCATTCTCCTGTTCATGCACCCTTACATGCCACGCTGTTTTTGTCATTTTGAATGCAACTTACACAACAGTCACGGTGCAACTAATGAATCAAACACACCCCAGTTCAGATGAAATGCAGATTCAATCTGTTAATCACAACCCAACAGGAATCATCCTCGTACGGCAGGGAAAAGGAGTAACAACGAAAATTAACCAACCAATGACCAAAGCCACACCCGCCCGCCCATGCACACACACAGATGCATGCACACGCACTCACTCTTGGATGCAAAAGGCTAAACAACAGAATCTCATCCACTGCCAGAGGTATTGTACACTCGTTGAAATACTGGCCAGACTGCTTTATGATTACTATCCCAGGATTTTAAATGATGGCTGAGTTTGAGATGAGGCTTTCAGAACAAAAACTGCCGATGAATAGAGGAGGGAAGTGGAGATGAAGAGACTGAAAGGGATTTAGTCATATAGGAGAGTCTTTTCTACTAGAGCAGCCAGAATTAGTTTGACAAGTAGCCACTGTTTCTAAGCCAACGTACATTCTTTCTGTCTGTTGGGGCATTATCTTAGATGACCAAGAAATTATGGAAATGAATGGGAGAAGCATAGCAGTATAAGCTATTTAACATTACTCACAGCCTCTCATAGCAAATCAAAGGGGAAAATAGAAATGTGGCCTGTGCTACATCCTCTCAATGCAATTGGAAAGATCACTGATCATGCCAGCTCTTATCCTTGACTGGTTTTTTTTTTTGCTATTGTTAATTTTTAATTGGCTCTCCATTTGCAGTTTAAGACTGCAGCAAGTGAATCAGCTAGTCTGTATCAGCTAAACGTAAAACATATCATTCATAAAATGAAAGGAGAAAAAAGTAAGGAGATGAACAACAACAAAAAAATTGTTGCTTCAGGGCAATGTAGTCTTCAGTCACAATCCCAGATAGTTATTCTTCCAGAAGATAAGCAGCACCCTGCAAACTCCTCTCAACATAGCGTACAATGCTGACTCACTCCAGGAGGTGAATCACCTTTATTTTCCTTTAATGGTGAATTGGGCAGCTGTGCCAAAAGTGATGGAGAGCTTCTCCTCTCTTCTGAGGAATCCTGCAACCAGCAGGTACACACTTTCTCTTTGAAATGTCCTCTTCTCTCTCTCCCCCCAGCTCTTTTTGGGAGAACAAGGTTACCATGGTGAGCATAGTATCTATCTAAAACAAATAAACCTGCTGCTGACATCTCTGTCCTCCCATTAATTACCCGTTGTCTCCCCTTTATGGCATTTGTGATACACAGATATTTTAGACATCTTGGTCACAACAGCAACAGGTTAGCATCCCACACAGATGCAAACTGGGTGCCACTGGGAAAAAATGGCTGTGTGAAGAGGCTGAATGAAGCTGATGAGCCATTAGGGTGCTGGCAGGAGTCCACCAGGCCAGTAAATTGCTGCCCAGGGCAGACTTTCAGGACTGCTGCCAGAGGCCGTGCCTGTAGCAGACTGGGCTGGCAGTTTTGCACCACGTGTAGATCCTACCCAATTCAGCCAACTTTCAAGACCGACAAGCAGAAACAGTGTGTACTACTGTTAGCCGCCAACATACTCTGTCTCCCCAAACATTAGCCAGGGTGTTTTACCTTTCTGATATGTGCACTGACAATGTAAATGAAACATTATGCTGAGTATGTGTGCTTTATAGTGGTGTCCCTGCAGCCACCCTATCTACAGAGCCACCTGCGTGTGTGACTCTGTGAGCACATCCGTTAGGTACTCACACGCTATTCTTTAGCACAGGCAGATCTGCTCTGCAAAAACTTTCCTAATCGTGCTCTCAGAAGAACAGAACATTCTTTTTCACTGAAACTTTCCAATGTTCTACCTGTAGAGTGAGGCAGGGAAAATTTCCATTTGAATACTCTGACAAAGTTGTAAACCACTGACAACATGGGCTTATCATGAAAAAGCACAACCTTAACTACAAGGCATTGAGTACTAGAATTTAAATACTAAGTGTTTAAAAGAAAGTAATTTATTTGTTATGCAAGATTTCTAGGCAGTTGTTTTCTGTTTCTGCTCAGCACTGGATGCCCGCCTTTATGCTTAACACAGCGTAAGAGAGTGGCAATGATGTCATTCACTGCAGCAGAGGAAATAAAAAGCTCTGAGCTTAGATCTTGGCAGGAAAAAACAGTTTTGCACTTAATCTCTAAACAAGTGTTTAAATAAAGTTTGTTTTGCTTGAACGCTAGTCAGGGTCCAACAGGAGGTTGGTAAACTTTCCCCAGGCACCCAGTCTCCAGACAGATGAAAAATCAAGGCAGAGCAGTGGGACCGAAAAAGGTCCAGGGTGCTGTCAGCCCCATAACCGTGTTAGCAACAAAACCTCTCCCTGACACCCTCACCTCCTCCCCAGCACTCGTGCCTTTCCCAGGGCATGCTAAAAGAGGTGAACATCTCTGCAGCAGTGGCTCCTCAATTTTTGCATGATGTTCATTTAGAGGTTTCTTAAAGGACCCCCAACTGCTGCACACTCTGGTGCTCCTGATCAGCCCCCTTCTCTGACTCTCAACTCTGCTGGTGGTGCCCCAAAACACTCTCTCCTTTGGAATATTTGGGCCAGAAACCCATAGTTTGTAACAGGCAAAGTTGGTGACAGAGCTGAAGGTCACAGCTGTAGTACGAGGCTTACCAAAGCAGAAGGACAAGCCGGGGTAGTCTGACTGGCCACGAGGTGCCTGAGATCCAAAACTAAAACACGGCCTCACTAGCGTGTGGCTGCAGCTGTGTTACTTCACACCTGAGGCAGTGACAGCACTAAGCTTACGTAAAATTGCTGATGTAAAAGGTGCCCCTGGAGGCAATCTGGGAATTACAACATGCAGAAATAATTTGCGTGCCTGTTGC
>NW_010532781.1:25266-37176 GCF_000687285.1 Phaethon lepturus
GGAATCCCCGATTTCTTATTTAGGGTTGGCTTTTTTCCTGGTAAGTGAGATTTTGTTATAGCTAGCAAAGACTCATAATGTAATTAATCTTAAATTTGGGGAATGACAGAGTTGAAAGAAGTGTGCATCTCACCGCGATCACAATTCAGCTTTATTTTGTGTTCAACACCGTTAGGTTATGGGATGAAAGTTCATCTGTCCCCCCACGAGGGAGTGCACAGAGACAACGGCTGATGGGGGGGGACCCGAATCATACCCTGCCTGGTTCCTCCCAGGCCCATCACAGGAGCCATCAGCCACCCGTGGAGGGCTGAAACCCACCACTGTGATTCAGCTGGAAAGGCTTTCGGCGGCAGCTTTCGAACAGAGGGGTGTTGCTGCCCTTGGGATGCAAGGGAAGCGCATTTTGGTATCGTTCAAGACTCAGGATGGGATGTTTAGTGGAGGAACCCGAAGGAGGGAAAGGGGGGGTTCTAGGTGGTTTAGCGGGGGGAACAAACATAGGAAAACAGGGGGGATGAGGGGACAAAAAGGGGCTGGTCGTGTGTAAACAGGCTGCCGATCAGTCTGCTTGTGTGGCTGTGCCTTGCACCAGTGACATGACTGCACCTTGCAGTCTGCCCAGTATTCTCATTAAACTCCATTTCTAACTCTTTTCCTGGGTGAGGTGTGTGCCGGTGTGTACACGTGTCTGTGTGCACGCCTGCTGGGAACACACGTGCCCAGCCTTGCTGCTTGCCCAGACTTGGGGCACAGAGCTGCCATAGCCTCACCTCAGCGGTGCTACCACGCTTGTCCACTTCCTAACAAATACAATATATTGTCCTCAGGAGTATGAAACGTGGTCAGTATAAGGCAGAACAGTACTAATTAATTACAAAAAACACACTTCTTTGTATCACAGATGACAAAAAACCATTCATTCTACTTCCAGTCCCACAAAGCCACCAGTATCGTAACTTCTCCTTGCTTTAGGTACAGATAAATGCAAGGTACATCTCCTTGAGCTGAGGTGATCAAGGCAAAAGATGGACACACTCATCCTTTTTTCTTCCTATAAAACGTTTTCCATTCAAAAACTGACACAGTACCTGCTTGAGAAAGGGAGACTTTTAAACATTTTGGGGAATTGAGAAGATCTTGTCGTATAAGGAAATATTTTTAAAACAAGGTGGCTTGGTGGAAAACACAGCAGCATCACGGTAGAAATAGTATGTTCAAATTTTCTGGTCTATTGTAAGGCTGGCTGTGCAGATGTTTTTAGTAATATCAGGTCTCAGTGTATACAAGATGCTATCTCTTTTTATTATTTTTGGCTGCAAAATGCTTTTGTGGAAGACATCAGGGACACAAAGCACATGTTGTTTTTCAGACTGGGGTGTTATAACTCGGTGATGCTGACTGCAACTTGAAGGCGATAAACTTTAAGTGAAATAAAAAGTAATGGAGTTTTCCTTTGGAGATGCTCAGCTGGTAAACAGACAGACTGTAATGATTATAGGCACCTCAGGTTAGGCTGCAATGAAAAAAAGAGCCTTTGGAGCATGGGAGGTTAACAGTCATTTTTAGGAGACAAAAATTCAAGGAAACAGCATCAAACAGGTCATTCAGAACGGCATCTTGTTATAGAATATCCAGGGTAATGCCCCAGGTCCCTATAATTCAAGTCATCTCTGGCAATGTCCTCACAGTCTGCCCTCAAACCTGTCTTCGCTTCCTGGTGTTTCTCAAGAGCCCTGAAATGTGGCTGTTTGGGTTGGTGGAAGATGAGAGTGCCTCGGGAAAAGCTTGCCAGCACACAGCTGGACCCTGGCCCATAGCCTCCACGGCTGGAGCATGCAGAGGCTACTGGCTGCTGCTGCGGGCTAGCCTCAGCAGAAAGAGGACAAGGAGGGACTGATGGGGGTGGCAAATCCACAGAAAGGGAAACCCATTGCAGTGTTGGAGCTGCAGCATCCTTTGCCTTCCCGCTCCTCTCTGCCACACTCCCCGGAGACCTGCTCCAGACTACAGCTGCTCTGACCCATAGGGATTGTCTTCTACTTTCCAGCCGAAGTTCACATTCTCTTTCTCCCTCTCACCCTGTCACTGGTGTTTGTCCCTTTTCCTGTCTTAGGAGATGGACCAAAGTCCAGACGTTGTCGTACCAGCCACATCGAGCCCCTCCAGTTGGCCCTTTTTCTCCTTTCCAGTTTGTCACTGTCTTCCAAATTGTCTTTTTCCTCCCATCCCACCTCCCAGACAGGAGCTGAGGCCGTCTGGTACATCATGGGTATATTCAGCCATGCGTCCCCAGTCCCCAGGGAGTGCTGACTGAGCTTGTGACTGCAGCTTTGGCAGAACACTCACCATGGGCGTGGTGAGAACAAAGGAAAACAGCTTTTAATCGTCCGTGTTGCACTGCACACAGGTGCCTTGGCACAACCCCTGCAGGATTATTACGACTGTCCTTCATCCCTGGGTGGGAGAGGGTCCTGGGGCTATCCCACACCTGAAGAAGGGGAGGTGCTGCCCAGCTGGCTGCTCTTCCCTGGCAGACAGACTCAGACATCTAGCAGACCTCCACTAGCTGCTTTCTTGACTAGGGAAGAATTACTGTTCTTCTCCTTCCCTCCCATTTTAATGACTCTTAGTCATTTGGCCTTTGTTAAGTATGGGCCAGGTGTAGACAGGGTCCCTCCTTCAACAAGCTTTGTGGTATTTTGGACTCTTTTCCCTCGCTGGCTGCCTGTAAATAATCAGTGACTGCTGGGAAGGGTCTCCTCCACCTCTGTTTTTTGTCTCACAAGATTTTCTGCTCTGATGTTGTCACCATGAACACATACCACCACCACACTCAGCAGTATTGTCTCTGTGCCTTTTCATGGAGATGGACACCTAAGCTATTTCACCAGGATGCTCAGTGAAGGACAAAATGTTGAATCTGCCTTTTTTCTACACCAGTCTAATTTCAGTGAAATTTGCCTTTGCCTGAACATGAGGTATCCAGCTTCTTACAAAAAGCAGTAGTAACTAAACTATGTCTCTGGTTCTTCACCCTTCCTAGCTCTGTACGTTCTTTCTCTGTTCTTTATGGTTTGCCCTACTACTGAGATTATCTGTCTCTGTCTCATGAAAACAGTGTACTATAGACATTGCTCCACAGGGGCTTTCAGACTGGGTCACTAATGGCAAAACAGCAGATATGCATTCTGGTCTGTTTTTTTCCATTGTATTGCAGCTATTGCTTAGATCTGCATGAAGAAGACCTTGGGCACACTTCCTTCCTCATCTGAAGATATGCGCTTTTCACTCAGGACTATTTGTTATTCTGTGCTTCAGACAACTTTGGAATAGTACTCAACTGACTGTCGCCATGTCTTCCATTTAGAGGAAAACTTTGATGCCATAGCATCTTAAAACAGAGGAGTAATTTTTTTTTTAACTTTTTTTGATTATCCATTTTAAGCATGACCTGCTAAATATAATGGCTGCTTGCAATGCTTTTGCTGATAGCAGGAGGTTTCCATGTCAGACCGCTGAAGATTTATTTGTATTTTTTGCAGTAACATAGGTAAGTAAGCAGGCAGCAGAACCCTCTTCATAATTCATACACGGTAGCATACCTTACATTTTAAATGAGGTAAGGTCTGTATTGGGAGGTAGTATCTTTTGGTAGACTGACAGATTGAGTTAGAAGAAGACAGGTGACCTTTTGAGCCCACTGATGTCTCTTCAGGCCTCGACAGTTTCAACAAATTCATCTAATCCCACAATGTTCTTACGCTCTGTAAGCACCACTTTCTGCTCGTGTTCTAGGGCTTTGACTTCACAAAGGTCAATATGGCTCCCTATATCTGTGGTGGATTTGGCTTGACGTATGCATGTACTAAATATATTAGTGAGTATCTCTTAGTGAGATCGACTGAGCTGACTAACACAGCATGGACTTAGCTGTGGTCCCAACTCCAACCTCACAGCTGCTGCCTTAATAGTTACAGGTATTCTGCTTGAACACAGTATCATGTAAGTCTCGAAGCTTGCTAAACTTGTGGAATTTGATCTTGCTTCCAACATTGTCCAGACCACTTGTCCTAATTTATCTGTGCTACAACTGAACAAGGAATATTTTTGGAGGCCTTACTGTTGCGTCCCATATATCATTGCTCATAAGCCAAGCAATTGTTCTGCCAGTGCTCAACAAGCTGGGTACACTCAGTCAGAGGTTTGTGAATTACTGGCCTGTCTCATATGCACCGTGTTTCCCTCCAGCCCACAAACAACCTGATCATCTTCTTTACGCAAAGGCATTTATTCAGAGTCAGGATCAGCCCACTCCCTGGAACCCGGATGCGAATTAATAGCTTCCAAGATGTGTGTAGGTATGAAAGATCTCAGTTCAGTAATGTTAACAGCTCTGCTTCATTCTTTGAGCTGTCTGCACGCAGTCTCTCTTCTTTCCCTTCACTACTGCCAAGGGTCACAGCAGTTGGTAGAAACAGGACACCCTGGGAAACCATGCCCTATTTTCACTTTCTGGCCTCTTTCTGTCTGCTGGAATGGGAGGAACTACAACTGCAGTGTCTTCAGGCACTGCCCCGGGTGACTTTTGTGCACGTCTCACAGCCTGGAAATCCACCCTTGGGCCCTCAGGAGGGTAAGGAGCCTCATCCACATGAATGGCTTTCCCAGTGAGTCCAACATAACAAGCCTTAAAATCTAGCTGAGGCCCCCGGGGCTGGATCCCATCCAGGCTCAGCAATGTGACTGCAAATCACTGGCATTTCTCCCTGGCTGACCTGGGCAGTGGGGATCTGCTGGGTCACCCCAGCTTCTCTGGTACGGTTCCTCACTTCCGTGTGCAGTGCCTGCTACACCGTCCCTCCGTGTTTTACACAGCTTGTCTTGGGTTGGAAATACAGACAGGCACAGTACTTAGGAAAACAGCTAATTGCCCTTAGTCAGCGTATTTCAGCTGTGAAGTAACTCAAGCCATATATCTCCAGTTCTCGCAGCCTGACCTCTTCTCATTTCCTGATGCCTTCCCTAAACACTTCCATGCAGACACAGCTCTCAGCCCCTCTGGGATCCCTGCAGAAGGCTCCGTGTATCTGCCTGCTGGGGCCTGAGCAGCAAGACAATGCTCATAAAGGAGGTGTCAGAGAAAGTCCTTGAACAACAAACAAAGCAAGCAAATAAGAACAAAACCAACCACAGCATGCAGACCTTCCCTCCAGCCTCGGCTGCCTCTTACCCGTCCAGCAGTGCCTGCACTCCTCTCCTAATGTGATTTTTTCTGGGCAGCTGTTCTGAAAGCCTCAAGCGAAAGCTCTGCCTAGGAGAGGCAGCTTTGCCTGTCCACTCTGCCAAAAGTCTGCCCATACCAAGCACAGTCTATTTGTAATGTTTCACCTCTGAGGAAGATGTTCATGACTGATGTATGCTAAGAGAATTGAGACGAGGGTTTTCCTTTTCCTTACCTAGCACTTACATCAGTGGGAAGAGGAAAGCACGCATACACCTTAAAAGCAAATCTCTTACCCTTGCCCCTGGGGAGCTAAGCCACAGGCCTGGAGACAGGGGAGGGCAGAGCTCTAAGGAAGGCATTGCCCCTGTGCATGAGGAAGGGATGTGTCCCAGCCAGGGACACTACTGGCAATAGGCAGTGCTGGCCATGCGGAGAGTCACACGAGGCCTGAGAACAGCCTGGCTCTTGGCTTCAATTACTGAGCAGCAGGACTGCACTTCAGAGACCACTTATCACTGCAATAAATCTTGCTTCTCACTGAGCACATGTGGAAGCCGAGACATCTGACAGTGAGGAGGGCTCATGTAGGCAGGGGCTTGGCAGCCCAGGCAGGCAGCAGTTTGTACACTATGGTCAGTAATGTGACAGAAGCATTCTCTGTGACTAAAGCTGCTTTTTAGGTTTATTTTCTTGGGGGCTGGGGTGGGCAGTGGGAAGAAAAGGACTGGGATGAAGAAATCCCTTTCTAAGCAAATACCAGAAAACAACATTTAAAACAAATCCACAGCCTCGCAACTTCTGTACACCCTCCCACCATGGCTTCTGCACCAAGCTGCTGGCAGGGCGAGCTTTTCCTTTAGGGTGAGGAGCAGGTCCTGCCGTGCTCCCTTTTTTACCGCTGCATTTGCTGCAACCAGCGTGAGATGTCACTGCCTTCTCACACGGTATCCGCACCCGGCTGCTGCACCCAGCAGTGAGTCAGCACCAGATGCTTGCAGGCTTGGGAGCCTCAGCTTCACCGCCTGTAAATCCCTGCAGCCCCACTGGCTACAAGAGCTCCTCAGAGCAACACCAGCTGGAAACCCGCCCCTGTAAATCCCTGGGGATGAGCTGCCCCAGCAGCTCCGCCGCAATCTGGCCCCGCACAAGGGTCCCATTCTTCCTGGTTCCCGAGCCCATTTCTACTCCTCCTGAAGCATAAAGCGGTTTGGTGGAAGTGGGAAACAGGACCCTTTTTTTTTAGACTGAGCATGCAGGGTTTGCTTCATCCCTAGTCTAAACAGAAGTCTAAATGAGTGTAAATGAGTGTAAATGAGAGTCAGGAGTTTGCGTGCCTGTGTGTAGGGGAAGCAGTAGGGATGCAGCCCGCTTCTGTCCTCCTGGGAAGAAAACAGGCATTTGTAAAACCTGCACACACCTAGTTTGGAGACAGACTGAATATCCATTATGTATACACTAGCAGGAGCCTATTTTTAGCCACTAGGCAATGATAGGGTATCTGTCAGTGCAGTGTTCAAACCTCATCCCATGCCTGTCATTTACCTTCCCCCTCTCTTCATGTCTTCACCATCCCTCCCCCAAACTTTCCCCTTCTTATGGAAACTGGGAGACATTTCATGAAGTTGGTAATGAGATTCCATCTCCACACACAGACAGTGAATCATCCAAGGAGTTTTTTCCCTCTTTCCTCTGTGACTTTTCACAACAAGCAAATCCACTAGATGATTCTATGATCACATAACAGCAACACCAATGTCTTATCATCCTGGGGGTGCTGCTAAAAGTGATACCCAATTTTCTTTCCTACTTTCTTTCTTTTCTTTTTTTTTCTTTTTCTTTTTTTTTTTTTTTTAAGCCAGAGAAGAAGCTTGTTAGCATTGCTGTATATTGAGAGGACCAAGCATAACTTGAAGACAGCGTCCTTCTGTGCTATGTGCCTTAGCAATAGGTAAAAAAAAAAACTTGAAACATTGACACTTTTATTACCATAATGACTTTGCAAGTGCATGTACCTCATGGTATCCTAGCTCTAAATGAGATCATGGAACAAGAGGGGTTAACAAGAGTGACATAGCCCTCACAGGCATTGCTACAGCCAGGGATGACAGAAGAAGCACACAATCTGCTAAGAGAAGGGGTTCTGTTAAAGGCCTTAGCAGCACCCAGTGCTCAAAGTGTTGACGTACAGGCACAGGCACAACAAATTTTTATTCTGCTTTGCTTTATGGCATGTCATATCCAAAGACATAACTCAAATGGTCTGAGGCGCCAGAAAGCAATGAAAAGATCGACAAACTAGTGCAAAAATGGATAGTGTTGCATTTCCCAACAAAATCAGGGAAACTCAAGCATTCCAAGCAACTGCAGAAAATAGGACTCTACATGGCTACTGCCCAGAAACGTTCAGCTACACAGAGCTATTATTTTAACAGCCATATACATAGCCTCTAAAGCAGAAGTACTTTTTCATTCCAAACTGTCTAAAACTAGTATCGAAGAGAATTCCCTTATTTCCCTTCACTTAAGAACTCTTTTATTTCCCCTTATATCAGGATGGAGTCAGCTGGACTGCTAACATGAGTCCACTGGAACAAAGGTATTTCATCACTGATCTATATAATACAGAGTTACGCCAAATTAGTGCTGTACCCACAGCTCAACCGTGACTCCAGAAGACTGACAGTAAAGGACAGGGACAGTAACTTCCTGACCTGCTCCAGCTCTGTCCTCAAAATATACAGGATTGCACCCTCTCTGTGACTTAGGGATAGGCAGACCCCAGCAGGCAAAAGTTGTTCTTGCTATACTGATGGAGAACTGAAAATATCCAACAGTTGGGAGTCTCCCCAGTCATTTATCTCTGAATTCCAATGAATGTTTTATCACCAAATCATGCTCTTCTCAAGCTAAATTACAACCTCTTTTTGTCTATATACTAACACTCTGAAAACTTGCGGACGGGGTAGCAGTTTTCCAAGGCTAATTCGCATGTTGTTTCACCTAAAAAACTGCCAATAATTGTCCTATTCTTGGCTTGCAAGAAACATGCAAGAGCTCCAGTGATAGAGCGGTATTCCAGGGAGCACACACAGCAGTGTCCTCCCCTCAGCAGGTGATGCGAGGTACCTTATGGCTGAAGGGGAATGGAAAATGAGGATGTTAAATCAGTCTCTGTAGACCATGGGCAGAGGAAGTTTACACCACAATGCTCAAAGCATTTCAGATGAGATTGCTGCACTCCACTACCTCCTGAGAAGCCAACTTCTCTACTTCTGCTGCATGGTGAGCTAGCAGAAACTGATGTGCAAACTGAGAGATATCTTACAAATTACAGCCTGGAGATGCTACTGACTGAAAGCAAGCTGGCCATGGTGCCAGTGTACTGCCTGCCTATTTGCTTGCTGTTGTAGGCTGTGCAGCAACGGAGATTTTCTCTCATCTTATTTTGCAGATCTCACAATAGGAGTTGTGTGCACCCAGAGGGCACCACCTGCTGCCCTCCCCCCTGCTTCAGGCAGCTGTCATTGCAAATTTCCACGTGGCATTCCTCACGTCTGGGGTAGGTATTTCTGCCATGTATCAGTTTTCATCCAAAAACCCAACACCCTAAACCCAAAGATAACCCCAAAAGCAGTGCTTGTAGAAGCAGCAGGTTTCTACACCAGGAAGAGGACATCAGACAGCCGATGGGGTGTTACAAAGGCTATTTCACTCATGACTAAGTTGTTTTTGACTTGCTGGGTCTTTTAATATCCATGCAACATTTCTCCCTTCGCATTGTGCAGTAAATCATTATTTTTCAAAGCGCAGTGCCACGGACTCTGCCCAAGGGCAGGAAGTGCAAGAAAATTTGGGTTTGTCTCTGTGGCATTCCAGTTTTTTGTTTATTTAATGAGAATTTTGCTGCTTCCCTTTCTTCCTTGATTGCTAGGAAAGAAACCTGTGCCAGCTGTGGTGAAGAATACTAACCCCTTCTTAAAACAGGTGCTTTGCAGCAAAGGCTCTGAGGCTCTCCATGACAGCTCTGCTGGGCAGCGGGGATCAGGAGCAGCCCCTGGCAGAGCAGCCTGAAGCCTTGCAATACACTGCTCAGGCTCCACTGCCTCCCGAAGCTGATGGAGGCAGGGTGGGATGCCACTGCACCTCTGGTTTGGTGCTTAGCCTTGTCACTGCTATGTTTCTTTAGGGATGTGGAGCCACCCACCACGGCACCTCCCATGCTCCTGCTCCACTGCCCACAAAGGGCCCTTGCTGCCTGCATCCTCACAGAGGGTGTGGAAGGAGAAAGGAGGGATGGAGAGATATGGTGAAGGAAGAATCCACTGTACAAGTATTCGTACGCTGGTACCCAGACCAGTTTCAAGGCAGATTGTGCCCAGCTGGGTGATGCTCTTACAATGGCAATACTCACTACCAGCACTGTCGTCCAGGGGTTGCAGCTTGAAGAACTCAGAGAGGAGGAAACCACCCGCTCAGCACCATGCTGAAGCAATGAAACAGGACCTGATCCCTTCTGAACGACTGTGGCTCAGCTTGCTCGCTGACACCATTGTCTTTGTAATGGAAAGAAATGCGCTGCAGAACAGCCCATGAGCAGCCCCTGTCAGACTGCGTGCTAGAGGCAGAGCAGGCTGCTTGTTCCTAAAATGATCTCCTTTGCTGCATGGTTTTGGTCCAGGATGTTTCCCAAGTATTCACATCACCTCCTGAGACCACACACACACATCCTTGCTTGTGGGTCCTGTTTCCATCCACTGCCAGGAAAAGCTGCACAGAGTTGTCTGCATAAAACCACAAGCCTTGGGATGAGGCGCAAAAGAAGATTAAAAATATATATCTATATGATTTGATTGAATGAGATGACCAGGAATGAAGCTTAAAAACTGAATAAACAAAACTCAAACCATGGCAAACAAGGAAACGGTGATCCCATTCATTTCAGTGTGGGGACAGGCAGATGTGCTGGGGAGGCAGGAGCAAGAGGAGAGGCTGAGAGATCTCTGCTGCTGCCACAGCTACGAGGCAAGTTGCTCCCTCCTTTCTGCCACGCTTGCCTTTTTCAGAATAAGAGCTGTTAAGAACTACTGTATTTGTTACGCCTACCTCTCAAATGCTGCTACTGTTTCACCTATCATTTTCCGTCTATCTGCAGCTACCCTTATTTCTCCCTGTGAACCTCTGGAGCCCCTTTCTTTCTTGCACTCTCCTTTGGGTGCCTTCCGCCCTGGCTTGGGAGGCCAGTCCCTGCATTTCCCATGCATTTGTTGCTGAGCTTTGTCCATCCCTTGCTCACCTCCTCTGAGTCTGTGTAGAGCTTGCTCCGCCTGAGCTTCAGTTTTGGCTTGAAGGCCCTGTGTGGGGAAGGAGGATCAGCCTCAGCATCAGGAAGAGCGAGACACCAACAAGTCACAGGCTGGAGGGAGAGCGAGACGCAGCTGTGCACATCCAGCCTGCTGTCAATGTCAATTAGCCTGACGGAGACATGAGGTGGGGTATTCTTCGCAGTGAAAAGTCTTTCAAGAAGCACAGACTTCTTGCATCCGGAGCATTTCTGCAGAACTGTCTGCATTTCTACAAAGCTTTCATTGGGATTATGGCTTGGGGTAGCAGCCTTTGGAACCAGGGAAGGTTGGGGAGCTTAGCCAGGGTGTAAAAGATCTGATATCAAGCCCCTTGACCCCTGAGGTCAATTCATCTGTGAATGAATCTGTTCCCTGTGTACTGCAAGGGATTATGTTCACTGTTGAGCTGTTGGTGCTCAGTGCAGGGAAGGACTGGAAAGGACTGGGTTTGCTTCTGGTGCCCAACTGAAGCACCACAGCCAGAGACCTAAGCAACCCAACAACACATCCACGTCTTCTTAAGGCTTGTATTCGAAGGGACTGCCTGTACCCTTAGAGAGCAGAGGTGTGAAGACTGCATCCCCTGGAGGACGAGTCTGTGGGAGCTGCAGGAACACAGCAAGCCCATTTCTAACCAGGGACCAGGGGACCTGGCCACTAACGACCTTTCTCAATCTCTCTAGGAGACATACTCTTGAACCCGGGGCAGGCCAGCCTGCTGAGTGATGCCACACTGAGGACAACAGCAATCCTGGTTTACTCTTCTCAGATGTAAAACCAGCACTACTGTTTCCCAACAATTGCAGAGGAGTCCTTGCAGATGCGGCACAGGACTTCTCAGAGGACAAGCTAAAGGTAACTGTGTGGAGCTGCTCTGCAAAAGCACTTTAATTGCTTTTGACACTGCAGACTAACTTCATTAAGCCCCAGGCAGATGACTCACAGTAGCAGGCTGTACTGGTGAAGGGAACACAATGGGACGTGGGGAGGAAGGCAGCATTTCCACAGTAATTGGAAAATTTCTCTGTTGTGAGTGGAACTGCCTCACATCTTGCCTTCAGCTGGACTTTAATAGTAGGTGATCAGAGATGTCCTGAAGGACCAAAAGATGCTTAGCATCACCCAGTATATCTGGCTTGTGTTGAAAAGAATAAAAGTAATGTTTTTCCTTGAAGTGCCTAAGCACCTCCAAAGCTAGACACTCTCCTTACTTCTTGCCAGCAAATAGAAAACTGTGTCATCAGCCCAAGTACTCCACCATCTACACCCACTGCCTTCACCCAATTAGATCTCATTAAAGCGGCAGAGCAACATCGGTATGTGGAGGGAAGGGAATGTGAA
>NW_010532781.1:37207-49461 GCF_000687285.1 Phaethon lepturus
TCTTCTTTTATTTCTCGTCCTTGCTGCATGACTGAATCTGGAAGGCAAAACCTCAAACACTGGCAACCCATCTGGCAGCAAAAAGGACACAGCACACTTTCCACCATCGTTTTGCCAGGCTCAGGTCCAAGCTTCCTTGCTGTGGATGCTGTTACCCACAGTAACTAATGTAGGTGTGGGTCCCATTCCTGAGAATCTAGCCTGACCCTCACCTGCATGTCCAGAGATGCATCTCAGACAGACTCTTTCTCTGCAGCAGTAGTTGCCATTTCCCACAAGACCTCAGGCCTTGCTAAAGCCATGTTGGCAAGAGGACTTCGAAGCAATCCCACATGAAGGACTTGCTCTCAGTTTGGGAATTTCCAGCCCCTGGGTATCTGCAGTTATTACTGTTGCCTGCAAAATGACAAAGCTGTGATGGAGATGCTCCTGGTGAGACCATATTGGGAGAGCTGCACCACCAACCACATGCACAGGGGCAATGTGAGCTGATGGAGCAAGGACCCCTCCAGCTCCTGCACTCCACTGCGGTCAGTGTGGGTCCAGCACTGTATAGACTCTGACTGGAAGAGCCAGACCCCTCAGCGTACAGAGGAGGGAAGACATGCTGCCTTGCAAAAAGTGGCAGCTAATTACAGGAGCTGCAAGATTTTGTGCCTTTTTCCTTTTTTAAAATTTCTTTAAATGAAATATTTAGCTCTCAGGTGAGACCAGCTCATTTCTAGGCATACGTGTGCTACAAAGCATTCAAACTCATCAGCTAATCTTCTAGGACTCTACTACTTCTGCTTTCACGTAAGCATAAAACAAAAAATATACTGTGAAGGCAAGAGCAAAAATCAGTGAGTGCAGCTGAATTAGGAAAGCTTTTCCCCTGAAATACTAAATTGTCTTCATGATATTGCAACACTGAACACTAATAAGAATGTCTTCTTTTATTTCTCATCCCCTCACTGTGAAATAAGTAGTTATGTCTTGAAAATTATCAGGCTCTGAAAAGTTATCAAATATTTGCCTGAATGACAGAATTTTCATGACAGAACATTGTCCTGAGAACAGTTACTATGTAATATGTTTGCAGAAAACTTTGCCAACAAACTGAAGAGGCTTTCTAATTTAGTGCTCATCATTAATTACCAATGCTTATAAAAAAATTTTGAGCAGTGTGGTCATGGACTTTATGCTTTCCTACATCTTTAAGCACTTCATTAAAATAACTATAATAGCTAATGAATGCAAAGCAGTCTATAATGGCTGTTGCTGTGCAGATCTAGTGGTAACTGCAGAAGGGAGCACCTTTTTCAGAAACTGATTTTTTATTAGGGTTTTTACTTTTGGCTGCAGAGATTATGTAGGAGCAGCTGCAGCTCTCCACAATTGAGATGTCTTTGTACAAATTTATTTGGTTTCTGAAGGACTAAAATATGCTTTTCCTCCTTTTTTTGGGGTGGGGAGGTGGATGCGGAGATGGACTTTCAGCTCTGTGTTTCTGAGTCCAGGCTGCTCCTGGTGAAGCCTAGGTCAGAACCTCTCCAGCACAACCCCTGCATGTCTAACCATGGTAAAGAAGAACTCCCATGATAAACCTGGGAAGGAAGGCAGATGTCAAATTTTGCTGAGTCAGTCTAAGCTATCTATTCTCCCCCATCCAGGCCTGATCCCATTATAATGTTTGATTCTTGAGGTTGGTGCAAGTGAGAATTACAAGAGCAAATATGGCAAGGGCTTTCCAGGTAATGAAACAGGCATCTGTGCACTTTTCCAGAAGTTTTTACTTCTCCCTTTCTGGCGACTTTGAGTTAGTTCTCATTGCTAGTTTATTCTCATAATCAATACATTTATGGAATGAGGGCACTGTGGTAACAGCTTTCTAAAAACTACACAAAAAACCCCATTGCTTTTCTGCAGCATCCCATGAAGAGCAACGTTCACCAAGGCTCCCTCATTTTAATTGCAAATCTTAAATGTGGCAAGATTTTAGAACGGGTGTGAGATTGCACATTTAAATGTGAGCTGGGTTAAAGCTGCTATGAAACCGGTACCATTAACCACCCGACGCATTCGCTGGGTTGGTGTTGGTGTGGCGGGGGCGGGTGAAAGACTCCGTTTTGTGGGGCTTCCGGACTCCACCACCACACGTGTAATGGCGGAGCTCGCGGGCCAGCAATGCCAGCGGTCTCCCGTTCCTCTGGGCCAGGGGTGCCTTGCTGGTTCCCTCCCCGTCACAGGAGGCAGGCCTGGTTTTCTGGCACCAGAGAACCTGCCTGCTACCAGCTAACCCCCGCCAAAGAAGCGTTACGGCTGGAGGAGGCGGTTATTCAGTTAAGGTTTTGCTTAAAAAAAGCGCCGGAAGGAGACTTGAGCTCTACCCCTGGCTCTGCCACATGCTTCCAGTGCAGTGTAAGAAAGTGAGGATGTTCTCACACATGGCCACTAATCTCGTTTCACTCATTTTTCTGACAGCTGGGGACTGATCCTTCCAAAACACTCTGCCTTCTGATGCGCAGCCGGCGGGGACTGAATGGGGAAGAGAGAAGTCCTGATGCTCAAGCCCCCGGTGCGTGAGGGAGAGGGTTTAGAAGGTGGTAGCGCATTTACAGACGGTTACACCTGGCCCAGCTTCTGTGGGGAGGGGCAGAAGCACCTGCAGAGTTACAGAGGAGGACACGCATAGAAGCTAAGTCAGTGGGATGGTGTCTCCTCTTGCAGGTACCAACAGAGATTCCCAGCTGATATCCTCTGCCTCAGGCATCAGATAATTTGGCCACAGCCATCAGATAGCTTGGCCACAGAACCCGTATTTCAAATCACATATAAACAAGTGAGTGACACAAACTGGTTTATGTGACTCACGCTCTGTGGAAAAGCAGTCTGTAAACAGCTTTTATGGTTAAAAACGATTATAATCTGTCAATTACAGCATGCTACGCAATGGGGCACAAGTGTTCCACATTTCTGTCATTTGTCACACATTGCAATGGCCTGTGTCACGCACTGGCAAAACCGTAAAGGTTGAGAAGTTCGGTTATGGTTCTGAGAGTGCGAATGCATAGCAGGCAGCCTCTTCACGAAAAGGGATTTTGAAAAACAGGAGAAAGGTGCTGCTCAGTGGGAACAAATCAGCAGAATGAATCAACTACATACACACGGGCGGGGATGAATGACTCCAAGAAAGGGCATCGGAGTCGTTATGGGTCACAAATGGTGGGGAACAGCAAAGCCACAGGAAAGGCGCATCCCACGCCGTGCTGCGCCAGTGAGCCTCCCCTGCGAGACTCGAGACTGCTCTTTGAAGAAGGACAAACCAGGGAGCGTCCCAAGGACAGCAGCAGTCACTCTAAACATGAGCACAAACATATGAACACATGAACGTAAAGGAGTGAATAACTTCAAGATCAGAAATGCTTAAATAGGGCCACAGAAATTATATGCATTTAAAGTTTAGACCATTACTCTGGCTTTAGCAGTGTAACGATGCAATGCTAGTGCTGCGAACAGATTATTGTGTGCCAAACTCTGATTTTGCTGGGATATGGAGTTTCCTCACTGATGTCAGGCACATGCCTTTTGACTTTACCCTTTCACAGTTCGAATTCAAACGCAGGTCAGTGCAGAGGAGAGGCTGGCCCTCCAGCAGGCCACCCCTTTTCATGTTCAAGGAAGGTTGTTCAGACAGACAACCTGCTCCACACTGCTTCTGGTAGAAGGATATTAATTAAATGAGCCTTGAGTTAATTGCCCTCCTTAACCTTTAAACTCTTACGTTTACACTAGACACATAGACAATAGATCAAAAGGAGTTTAGTTTTTAGAGTGTGCTTATAATGAAAGGGTGGCTCAGTTTTTAGCAAAAACTACCAGTCAGCTTGGGGCAGCTGATAAAACCATTTGGTTGGCTCAGATGTACTTTACAGACTCAGCAGAGGGAGGGTTGTTATATTTTGTGAATATGACCTTCTGTGCAACACACAGAACACTCAGCTCTTGAGATGGTAGAGGAATTAGTGAGAAGAGAAAAAGATCCTGACGCTGTGTTTGGCAAAACATTCTGTGTTTGGATGACGGTGTGTGTGTGTGTGTGTCTGTGCATGTACATGTGCATATGAGCACGTGAAATTTTGTGTGGGGATGAGGGGAAAGCAATATTCACAATTCATCAGCTTAGTGTCATTTGGAGGATGCCGGATGTTTATTGCTGGGGATAGAATAGTCATTTCCTGTGGGAAAAGACTATTAGTGGAGTAACTCCAGAAAGTTTCAAAAATTACCCTACGTGTTTTTTAAACATTCTAGAGGTTTTTAGACATTTGTAACATCATCCAGATCTTCCATCAATAACATGTATGGGCCTGTTTACATTTTATTCAGCCAGACTGGAGACTTTGTAGAAGAGGGACAGTTATTTAAAGGAAAATGTCATCCAGAAATTTGGCCTGAAGAGCTTTCCATAAAATAAAATGAATTAAAATGCATCTTACTGTAACTAAAAAAAAAAAAAAAAAAGTCTATTAAAATCCAGATTCCTGAAGATGCCAAGATTTGAAGGCTGTGTTCTCAATAAAAGGTTATACAGTCTGTCTTGCCAATCCTAAGTGTTCAAAAGCCATTAAATTGGGATAAAAATGAAAATATCTCTTAAAATGACACGATAGTTTTTGGTGTCTGGATTTTTGAACCTTAGCTGCCTAGATATCCAAGCTTATTTTTGCAATCATCACAATTAGAAATTAATGAAGAAATAAAAAATGGCAGAGGAAAGAAATACAGATTTTCAAGTAGTCTCAATCAGGACTGAACGGACTAGTGCTTTGTCACGAAAGCTTTGAGTACTAAGACCCTCATAGTAATAGCCTAAGTGTCAGTCCCTGCAGAACAGCTGGTGTCTGTATCTGGATGGATTTTACAAGCCACTCTGCATTGCTTGTCTTTTAAGTGCTGCCTTGGTGGAATATATCACTTGGCTACAAACGACTTCTAAGACAATTGGTCTGATGGTCTATGTTTCTGAGGTGTTTTTTATTACAAACCAGGTATCTCCAAAGAACAGCTATATTAAGTAATGTCTGCAGACCTTTAGTCAACAGTCATTATTATTTTTTGACAACATTTTGGGCCCTGACTAAATCAGGGCCACGATCCAACCGACAGCTCACACCACCTACACTGGTTGAATTCACAAAAGCAGGAGGTTTTATTGCCAACCCAGGTGAAAAATGGCTGATCATATGCTGTGGGGAAAATGTGCTACTGCAGCAAGAGCCATGCCCCTGCTTCCTTTTGCAGGCAGGAAGGCAGCGGAAAGCAGTGCTGGATTTTATTTCTGACTTGCTTGCTATTCTCCCTGAAGAGGGAGAGGTTTAATGGGAAGCAATGGACCAAAGCTGCACCTGCAGAATTTGTTTTTCAGGGGCAGTGCAACCTTTCTCTAATGCACAGGCAGAATTTCAGAGGGATTTAAATACCTAAGTAAGGTGGCTGACACCTAAGGAGGTTTGCTAAGAGGGTCTAATTCTCACCCGGAATAAGATGCATCCATTCTTCCTTCCCTGTCTCCATCTCGTACAGATTTTAGGGGGAAAAAGAGGAGAGAGGACACGTTTGTCATGTGTTGGCCACACATGACACATGATTCCTTCTGCATAGGGTCATTTCTACAGCTTCATCAGCTCCCAGCAGCTCCCAGCAATTTGCCACAGAAGGAGCATCCGTCAGCAATAGGTGAGCATATATCTTCCACAGCTTTTAATGTCAGCCTCAGTGCCATTCCTTCAATGCCTTTCACTGCTCTCTCTCTCTCTGTGTAGGAGGGTTGGGTGTGAATTTGTCCCAGGGGAGGGGATTTGACACCTGATTATAGAGAGGTTAATTTGCTATACTCTGCAGGCCTAGCTGTGGGTCTGGAGTACGTGCAATACGCGAACCTGCATTATCAAAGAAGGACATAGCCATGATCCTGACCATTTCCAGGTGGGCAATATGAAGCAGTCCGAAGCCTGTGCCATGAGGGGTTTTGCTCCTCTCTACGCGTGCAAAATCCACCCTGATGTGTTCCTTATCCGGGGCTGGGGTGCAGGGTTTGAGCTTGGAGGTGCATCTGGAGGTGGGAAGGGAGGCAGGAGGCAGGAGGGACACAGTGTCTTAGCGCAGCGCAGTTCTCACATTACACAGCATTAACTAAGGGCTGCCACACAAAACGGGCCAGCAGCTGCGCCTTTCTTTTTGCAGGGGTTTGGCATACAATTAGAGCCCAAAGCATCCCGCGCTGCAGACTGAGCCGGGCTGTGGCGGCCGAGGGGCGGCGTTCCGCTCTCTCTTTGCACGTGACCATACGGGGTAGTCACAAACGCGGCCCTCAGCTGGGCTGCGTAAGGGGCGTCCAGCCTGCCCGGGATGTGGTTTCATGTTGGCCAGGCAGAGGGGTCAGCGCACGCTGCTTCTGCTGAGGCTCAAACCTGCGGCTTTCCGCCCTGCACCTCTGAATCCCTCTACTGGACTTTGGTCCAAAGCAAAGCTGAGTCCTTTCAGAGCTGTTACCTGATAACTGCTGCTCCTTACACGTTCCTTTAAGAGTTTGCACCGAATTTCTTCATTTCCAGCACCACAAGAAGATGTGAAAATACCTGTTTTACTCATTACTTCTTGTTTAGTGGTTGTGGTGGGTTGACCTTGGCTGGACACCAGGTGCCCACCAAATTGCTCTATCACTCCCCTTCTCAGCAGGATAGGGAGGTGAGAAATTAAGATGGAAAACAAATCATGGGTCAAGATAAAGGCAATTTAATAAATCAAAAGCAAAGACCATGGACAGAAGCAAAGGAAAACAAAAGATTTATGCTCTACTTCCGATTAGCAGGTGATGTCCAGCCACTTCCTGGGAAGCAGGACTCCAGTACGTGTAGCAGTTGCTCCAGAAGACAAATGTTGTAATAACTAATGTGAGTGTCCCCCACCCCTCC
Source organism: Phaethon lepturus (assembly GCF_000687285.1). Classification (NCBI taxonomy): domain Eukaryota; kingdom Metazoa; phylum Chordata; class Aves; order Phaethontiformes; family Phaethontidae; genus Phaethon; species Phaethon lepturus. Next base: position 44,164 of record NW_010532781.1, read on the forward strand.
ATTTCTCTTAGCTTTTATTGCTGAGCAGACATCATATGGTATGGAATATTGGTCAGTTTGGGTCAGCTGTCCTGGCTCTCTCCCCTCTCAAGATCTTGCCCACGCCCAGCATACTGGTGAGGGGGGAATGCTGGAGAGCCAGCCTTAATGCTGTGCGAGCACTGCCCGGCAGTAGCCAAAACACTGGTGTGTTACCAACACCTTTGTAGTTACCAAGACAAAGTACAGCATTATGAGGGCTGCTATGAGGAAAATTAACTCCATCTCAGCCAGACCCAATGCAGTGGTCTTTTCCCAGCCGTAGAGGGGCAGGCAGTACCTGGATGGCACAAAAGCCTGCCTGTAAGCCTGTTGGTTCAGATCATGGTACTTGGCAGTGTCTGGATGAGGTATATTTGTCCCAGTACTAGGTCCTCCCAAGTCTGTCAAATCACAGCCTCCAAGCATGCTATTCAAAGGCAGGGAGCTATTCTAGTGTGTATGGGAGGTGACCAGCTTTGGCTGTGTAAGCAATAGCTTTGGTAAATCACTGCTGCTCCAGCAGCAGGAGCTGGGAGAAGGTAGCATCAGCAGAGACCTGACCAAAGACCCTTAGATTCAGCCCCTTGTCCTGCTTTTGACTCACAGCGTGACTCAGTCTCACTACTTTCCCCTTCAGCCCTTCATTTACCTTGGCTCTGTGTGGTATGACACCTTAAAGGGAGGGCTCTGCCTCTCATCTCAATTTGTTGGCATAGCAGACCTCAACACATACTTTATAATGCTAGTAATAATAAACACACATTAGCAAGCTATTAACAGGATCTTAAATGTTATGCTGACTTACAGCAGAAGCCCAGAGGAGCCACATCTATGTGCATCGTTTCCAGTTCTGGTCCTGCTAAGGTCTGTCTTTTTGCAGGCTTCAGAAAGAGTACAGCTAGGGTCAGAGCGGAGGGACAGAGCTGCCTCGCTCTGGAAGGTGCAATGTCCAGCTCCTCCAGGGCTGAATCTCACCTTCAGCAGTGTCCTTCAGCACTTTGGGACAGCCTGCATTTACCAGTCACAAGACTAGTAAGGAGATTATCCTACACCAAGATGTAGATGCAATTTAACCCTCTTGTTTCTTGCTGATTCCTGGTGGTTGTGAGCTACAGCAGAGGCTGCTACACCCATTCAAGCTCATCCAGCAGGCAGTGATGGGATGTGAGCATTATCACTTTCCCAGTCGGCCAGGCAGAGCAGTATGACTTGGCACACATCGGAGAAGCCTGGGAAACATGCTGCAATTAGTTAGCCACATCCACGATGCCAAAAGGGTGAACATGAAGAGATGTTGCCATGCCAGTCCTGAGAAAACAGAACCTGTTGCCCATGTTGTGCGGGGCGGTGCATCCCTCAAAACAGCACTGTCATGCTTATGAGGTTGGCTAAGTAGTTCTGTCCCCCACTCAGGTCAAGTTCAGCCCCTGTGGGAGCACATACACCATTTGTGGTACCTAAGTAGCTTGCTCCCTACACAGATTGGAAGAGTCCTACCCCAGGCAACTACTGCACAGTGCCATATCCTTTTGCGACAATCCAGCCCCTGATGGGATTTCAGCAGGTTCCCTGTTGCCGCATGCTCCGGAGCTTGTAAGAGCTCCATTCGTTAGCACCAGGGAGACCCTGCACTGCAGGAATGACAAAGCAGGAGTTATGCGGAAAAATGCATTTTATGAGAAGCAATTACGGAGCTGAGCAGATCTGTGTGAGAGGAACTGAGTAAAACATTACTAGGAAAGGTGTGCTGTAACTGTCATTTTGAGAGAAATGCTATGGCCTCGGCCCCTGCCAAATTGTTTAATTTTTCCTAAAATTGGCAACACACTGGGAAGGGGAGTGGGAGGCTGTACGAGAATCCTCATTTACTAGAGAGCTCTCTGTCTCTCTCTGGAGATTTATGAAACCTTGTAGCTTGTTCTCTGTTAATGTCTTATACTCCTGAAAAGGCCTATTTGGTTAGAATAAATGACGGCCTCCCCCGCCATGGCAAGAACAGATTGTTTTGTAGTTCTCCAAAAGGACCTGACTGAATTGCACCACAAAAGATGAAACAGCATGGCATTTCTTTTGAAGCAAAAGTAAAACTGGTTACGCTCCATGTCTGTGGTCTTTCATTTAGCGGAAGAAAGAGAGATGAATAATAGATGGTCCCCTGGAAATATTGTTCCACCGGCTCTTAGTTGGAATCAGGCAATGCTAATACACTAAGAGCATTCAAGATTATTCTATTTAATCTCCATAACGATATAGTAATTTTAGCCTAGTGAAAAGCAATGGTGGCTTCCTCCTTTTCCCTATAAAGACCTTGAATCTGTAAGTGAAAGGAGGTCTTAGCCATGTCCCAAGGCAATAGATAAAGAGCCTTTAGCTTCCCTGTCATTCTCTAGAAGTGTCAAATAACCAGGACATGATATAAGGCATTTCGATTAGGAAACAATATACCACTGAAATGTTCAGGATGCAAGGGACCTCTTAAAAAAAAGTGCCTTGGAAATACAAAGTAGATGAGGGCAGTTGAGAGACAGACAGTTAATCATGAATATCAGTGACAGCAATAGGACAATAAACCTTGTTTACTACAGATGTTTTTGGTTTTGGGTTGTCAAATCTCTAAGGAAAGGTGAAAGGACAGGGCCGTACCGTATAAGGCCACCACTCACAACATCCTGAATCCATGTTTCTCAATTATCTTCCAGATAGTAAGATTTAATACCTGTAAAAGTCCACACCAGCCCCAGAGATCATCCCAACAAAGTAAATGAAAACAGGTGCTTGGATGTTCCGGAGTGTTTGGTAAAAGCTTAACAGTCAGACCTAAAACTACAGCTTCATTAGAAAACAGACACTAACGCACACATGCACTCTATTGTAAAAGTAGCTATTAAAAACCAGGTATGTTTCCTCCTTCCTAATTTTGACTCTTATGACAGATCAGCCCACTGCCATACCCACCAATTCATCTGAAATGTTAAAAATAGCCTACAGTGTGTTTCCTTTCTGCCCGATATGAATGCAAAACAGATGTGTTGTGTGGCAGAGCATGGCTTTAGCTGCTGGTAGTTTGTGTGCCAAATGGTTCTTTGGTGTCTAAGAGGTATGCAGCGTTTTGCCTCATGCCTTGCAGACCACAGCACTCCACAAAATACGCAGCCTTGCGCAGTAACAGCAGATATTGAGAAATCTCAGAGCTGCTGTTTCCCTGCCTTACAGTCAACTACTCAACTTGCATTTGCCTAGAAGTACTTGCGGTGCAGGATGGATACAGTGACCTGAGACAGTGCGAAGGCCAGGAAAATGTGTAAAAAGGGTACACAACCAGGACATCCTGACCCAGAGAATTTAACTATGTTGGCTTGGTCAGGCTCCAAAGAAAGATTAGGACCCCCTCACAGCCTGAGGTCCTGAACAACAGCCAACCACCTGTACAGCCCTGTACTGGTATCCTAGCACCCGTCTTCACCCAAGTGGCAGCGTGTCATTTGCTGTTCAAGCATCTCCAGGTTACCCTGTGAATCCACCATTCCCTCCTAGCAATGTCTGCTCCGGAAGATGGGTTAACAGCAAAAGGGTGCCACGAACGAGACGCTGGGCAGCATGTAGGGGCTGGGCACATGGGAGCATGGTGCAAGGCTCTGTGCACGCACTCCTTAGGGACAGGTCACAGACCAGCGGCACTCTCTCCCTCTTGGGCCTCCGAACCGTACACTTCACTCCAGCTCTGTGCAGATCTCCATTCTGACTGTGAGTAGCCCCGTGCCAGCCACAGCATTTATATGTGGCAGGCTACACTGATCACACAGGAGCGCTCTGAAACTGAATTCAAAGGCCGGGCTCTTGGCAATAAGATGGATGGAAAAGGCACTTGTCCATTCATTTGCACATCCATCCCCTGAGAGCCAAGAACCACAGTCTCACCTGGGCGGTACACTGGTAAGGCCAGTTTCCTCGCTGCCCAATGGACCACTGGAGAAGAGTATCACAGAGCAAGGGCAAGGCAGGGCTTGATTTCCCAGGTCTGGAGCCATGCCAAAATGACTTAAACTCTTCACCATCCCCTAATGCTGGGCCAATAGAGCAGAGGGCCTGGACATCCCCCTAAGGGCTGCTGCCTTTTGAAGATTGTGCATCGTCCTCCCCAAAAAGTAGGATCCCTCCCTCTTGCAGTGCACAAGGACCATGCAGAGGCTCTTGCTCCTGCAGTAGGCATCATGTGCTCTGCTCTGCTTTCAGTAATTTCCCGGCAGTTTCAAACTAGAAACTTTCCAGAAGGCTTGTTTCATTTTAAAGTGGTGTCACGGTGCCCTGCCCTCAACATGAAGCAGCAGAATAATTTGGGCCGTGGCTGAAAACATGTTTGAGTCTTCTCATGGCAGAGCTGAACTCAGACATAAAGAGAATACAGCTCCCAGGTGTGTCCCAGCAACTGGTCACGTCCTGAGTTTGGTATAGGAGATACCATCACATGCAAACCTTCATTTGACCTCCCTCCTCAGACACAAGTCTGGCAGTGACTCAATCCCATGCACTTGTGCTCTGGACCAAGTCATCTATCTGTAACAAACCCTGTATTAACATTGGCATTTTCCACTCTGGAGCAATGGCATTAACCTATTCAGGAGCTGATTTCATGCAGGACAGCGGGAATAAAACACATCTAATGTAATCAATCTTGCATTTCTAGCTGAGGCAGTGCTTAGGTTGCTTTTTGCTAACAGCAGCAGTGATACAGAACCGGTATGCAGAGTATCCCCACTGCAGAGAAAAGCAAACTGGCAGGAGAAGAAAGGATTGTTCCTGGCATCATTTCCCCACCTACACAGCAGAAGGCAGAGCTGTTTCAAGCCAAGCAATTATCCTCAATTTATTACAGTAATGACAATAGTGAAGGGCAAAGCTAAAAAATTTTTCTGGACAGAGCTGACCAGAAAGGAGGGCGATTTCTGCCAAAGAGGTTGCACTCAGATCTATAAGCCCCCCATGAGTGTTCAGAGAGTGCTTTATGTCCCTTCTTCCCCTACCTGAAGGGTCTGCCTTTTTGCCCGGTGAGCTACAGCCATCACCGCGCTGCACACCTGCCAGATGCCTGCGCCCTCCCCTTGCCATCGCCACAGGGACAGGGTGGCAGAGCCTTCGCAGCTCCTCTTCCTCCCCACCACCGTGCTCCTCAGTCCAGCAGAGCGCAGGCTCCTTCTTCCCCTGGCCCACGCAGGAGAGCCGTGTGGTGACTGCCACCCGGGGAGAAATCCCCTGGCCAGAGACATAGGAGGTGATGGT
>NW_010532781.1:49492-56292 GCF_000687285.1 Phaethon lepturus
CCTGCAACCTTGCTTTGTGCAAGTCAAGGCTCCTAATTTAATGGAGCTTTGTGAGCAGCTGAGGAACTGAGGTCTGGAGCCATGCTATACACAGGACAGTGAAAAAACAGCCATGGGAGCAGGCAGTGTTCAAAACAACCAGCTGATTTTGCGTATTTATGCACAAAAATTGGAAGTAGCAGAGATTTGGAAAGAAGCAATCAATGTCTACTTAAAAAAAAAAAAAAGAAGAAAACAAAACCAGAAAACAAACGAACACAAACATACAAACAGGCCTTGCAGCTGGTTGAGGTTCAGCCAAAGGGTGAACAACAAGTCTTCGACATTCACAACTCTCAACTTTGGGAAATGTGATCCCCAGACTTTGGCTAAATTGTCAATTGTCAAATGTCAATGAAGTGCAACGTTCCTATTTTTTTTTTTCTGAAGGAAGCCATTAGCTAACAGTCTATTACATTCAGTGAAGCAATGACAAGAAAAGCACTGTAACTAGAAATGTCAGGATCTGATTTTGTTTACATTTATTTAATCTATTTTTAGTGATAAATGCCAGAAAGGATGTCTTTTAACAGCGAAGAGGTATTGTCTTCCTCTGTATTTTAAACAGTATTTCTTACCACAAACTAAACGAAAAACCACCCTGGAATTGAAGGATTCTGGATTGATTTTTGCTTTGTTGTACCTTTATGCAACCATACTTCCTACCCTTTATTTGTGACTTTTCTGCCCTTTCTTCCTGGATTTTCATTAGTAGGTGCTACCCTTTAAAGAGAGGAGAGCTGCTTCTCAAGGCTGTGGGGCTTCATTCTTGGTGCTGCCACAGGTTTCCTCTGTGATACTGGGTAAATCACAGCAGCCTCTGCAAGAGGAGCTGTTGGCACTTGGAGACTGTGAATTTACCCAAGCAAGGCAAAACATTTGTAAACTGTCACCTACAATGTTATTATTGACTCATGCTCTGTAAAACGGGGCTGGCGAGTATATTTCCTCACTTCTCTCCCAGGCTTGTAACGGGTATGAGCGCAGGCTGCTGTCGCAATGTGTATTGGGGGGTGTCAGTGGTAGATCACTCCACCACGGTTCTCTTCACCTGACGCCATGCCCGGTGGGGTCCTGGCTGTCCCTGCAGTGTGCTTTGCTGATGCCAGCAGCGATGCTGCAAACCTCACAGCACCAGCCCTACGGCCATGCAGGCTAACGGTGTGAACAAAACCGCTGTGAGGTCTGCAGCAGCGTGCGGGTCTGGATATTCCCACATCCACCCCCTTGATGCTTTCGAAGGAGAAGGTGAAGTGCCCCCCGTAGCACGGCTTTGTGCGGTCCAGCTCAGGAGCATCTCCCCCCACCTCGAAACCTGAACAACCTCCCCAGGATCTCAGTTCTGCCCAGCCCAGAGGGCCGGCATGCGCTGCGGCGATGTTTCAATCGCAGTCGCCATTTCCCCTTCAGACCGAAGCCCATTAGCTGCTAAACTAGGCTACTTCCCGGCGCTCAGCTGAAGGAAGCACTTTGTTGTGAGCGTAATCAATCTTACCACAAAACTCTGGCTGGTACTCTCTCAGGTGATTAAACAGTCACACGGGAGAAAAATGACACAATTCAAGGGTTGCTCTTAACTGAGCGAGGACATGAAAAATGAAAAGTGTCGCTCTATTACTTTGACTCCCTTACATCACCACCCCCAAAAAGGAACCATGAAGTGCAGGCCCTCCGTGATGGGCTTATGCATAATTCAAAACACGCGCTGCCTTCGAGAGCGGGTCTCTGGGTCCGAGTCTGACGAGAATGCTGAGCAGCGCGAGCTCGAGGGCTTCTCAAGCTATGAAAAGGGCAGATCACTAACAGTGCGAGAAAATGAAGCACTGGAAAGACAGAGGCTGAGATCACACATGAGAAGTCACAAATCGACAATTGTAACAGCTCTGTTAGAAAGCAAACATCCCCGGAAACTCTCAGAGTTTTACAGAGGTCTCTGTGGTCCTTCTGCTATATAGTCTTCTTATGCTTTATGAATATCCACTGTAAGGGGTTCCCACAAGAATGGAACACCGTGCTCTTTAAATTAGCAGAATTTAAAGCAGAATTAGTGTCAGATTTCAAATGGTCATTCCAAGATTTCAAATGGTCATTCCAAGATTTCAAATGGTCATTCCAAGATTTCAAATGGTCATTCCAAGATTTCAGATGGTCATTGCAAGGTTTCTTCTATTTTCACATGCAAGCTCAGAGAGGTTGAGCTGCAACTGGAAAGGTAGAGAGCATCTTCAACCCTAAACTCACCACAAGGTAAAACAAAGGCCAGTGTAGATAAACTGCCCATTAGTTTTCAGTGAAAACTAGAATCAGTGTGTAGGTAAAGAGTTTTTTCAAGTAATTATTGTAAACATGCAGAAATCTGCATTCACCCAAAGTCACCAGAGGGTGGGATTTGAATTTGCTAAAGCGTCTCTCTTGATGAGATTGGGATATGAATCATTCACCTTGGGGTAGCAAGTTACCGTGGTGAAATTGGTGGCATTACCGGTTGGGACACAAATTCCTCCTCAGTGGTCAATGGACGTCAGTTAATCCCCAAAGTAAAAACTCCAGCAACTGAACAGGCTTATTCTTAAAAAAAAACCCTGTGGTTAATTTCTAGACTGAATAATCTATTTTCAGCTCACTCTCACATGATCGGGTGTTTCCTTGCCAGATCTGAACACCCCAAATTTTTTTTTATATGGCCTGTTATTACACAAAAGTCGTGGCCAAGTCATTTGTCTGATCTTTCTCTACTGACTCATATTTTTAAGTCTTCCTCTGCAGGGGCAGTATTTACATGACTTGAACAACATTTGCAAGTTTTATTTTTTAAAAACTTTGTCAGTGTTTCTGCTAAGTCATCATTTTGGATTAATTATCAGGAATATGTTTTCATTATACCATCACCATTTGTAAAACAGTAACATACGAAAATTAATATATGAATAAAATGTAAATTAAAATCAGCCAGTAGCGCTGGTATACCCATTTGTTAAGATCAATGTGTATTAGCATCCTGAAAGTATCAGTAACAGCCCTGAGAAGACATTACAGATAATCTGCAAGAGCAAAGGCAGAGCATAACCGTGTATTACGCTGCAGCTTGGGGAATCTGCTAGGTATCTGTTAGTGGCAAGTCAATTTAGATACCAAATTCTTCCTTGAATGCTGGCATACTGACACACCTTGCTCGCAGGATCTCAGTTCTGTTCAGGAAACATCAGAATATTTTTCTGGTTTCTTTGTCTTCAGCCCCCACCCCTGCCAGCTTCTGCCCAGCTAATTGACTTGAGGGAAGTGATACTTCCTCTGATTCACAGCTAGTAAATCTGCTTGCTTGGCTTGTCGGAGTTATCTGAATACACTTACAGAACATGTCTTTTTAATCCTTCCTCCAAATCTGGAGAAGGAAAAACTGCACACACTAAACACTCGTTTAGCAACAATTAGGAAAATTAGAGGGTTGTTTGAAAGCTAGTTATCCGAGATCTCCGTTAATCGCTACAGCATGGTGAATTCAAATGCTTAGAGGTAGCAAGCAATGGAAGTTGCTAGCCATATTCTTGAACCTTCACATGTTCAAAAATCAGCGTATTTGTTTTCTTTACTGGCCAGATACCATTTTATAAAGCAAAAGGAGGATTTTGAGATATCTTTCTCTTAACTAACTTTGAAGAAAAGCCTCTGTTTGCTAATGCATTTATTAGCTTTTTTTATCCTGAAACACAGCCCTTTTTTGTGCAAAACCAGAAAACATACACAGCCGTACGTCACAAAAATTACATAGCTGAAGGAGTTTGCAAAAATCGTTACTGATAACCTTCAAAATCTGTTAATGCTATCACTAAATCAAAGTCTCCGAAAAGTAGGGTGGGCTGATGAACCTCCGCGAGGCAACCGGCTGGAGCGCACCCAGTGCTTTTGAGCAAGGTGGCAGGAGGGAACGCGATGACAGCGAGCCGCTTTGCGGGGCTTGCTGCAGAGGCAGCGCAGAGCGGCTGCAGCCCTCAGGGAGGCTGGGGAAAGCAGGGAGTGAAGGGCACTTCCCTGGATCTCGGTGTCGGTGAGGAGCTGTACTCGGCATGGCTGGATGGCAAGAGGATCTGCCCTCCAGAAATTTCCTTAGAAATGCAGCATGGCCAAAGAATGGATGGCTGCCTTCGTAATTCAGCCCCTCAGCAGGGGGAAAAGCTGCTTCAGGATCTCCTGCAAGTCCCAGGCAGACTGCAGGTACGTGTGGCATTGCGGCACAGATTTTTCCTGCTTTCTTCCAGTCAAGAAAGGATCATACCTCCCCTGCTCTCCTGTCTGTGGCATTTCTGTTCATTTTCCTGGCACTTCCTGGCTACTTAATGATATTCCTCACTTGCAAGTATGAGCTCAAGCCTCTCCATGCCCCTGTATCAATGCAGCAGGAAGCCTTTTGTCATCCCTCTTATCCTATGCTCTTTAATTCCTAAAACCCTAACAACACGGGCAATAGTTTGCTCCCTGACCAGCACAGACTAGATACAAAGATGATCATTCCTCCATTCCCCTACAGTTGTCTCTCTCAGCCTGATACACTTAATTTCCCTTGCTGAGGTAATATTACCTTCACACTGTTAACTGTCCTGCTGAGTGTACCCAGAGGCCAAGAAATGCTATCTTGAAAATACAAAAATGTCTTGAAAATCCCAGCTATCTTGCAATTATTAGCCATTGTGACCTTCTTGATGTTATCATGGTCCTTAATTCCCACGTCCTGTGATAACCCAAGATTCTTGGACATCAGGCAACCCTGCCCGGCTGTGTCCGTGCAGCGGACCCACTATAGGACAGAAATGCAAGAGAATCCATCACATAAGCAAAGTGACTTTAAGCTGGGTAGAGAGGAGCGATGCACGAACACCAAATCCTTCCCTTCCACAAATCCATGCTCTTGGGCTGTTTCTGCTTTTGGAAGGACTAACCAAATGTTCAGTAAACTAAATGAAGGGCAAACTGATGCAGTAGTCCTTGGGCCAACAATGGGAGAAGTGTCAGCAGGGCACAGAGGGAGAAATCTTTGAAAGCATGAACAGAAGTCAAGCAAATAGGGGAACCGACACAATTAAAACCATTGAGCTGACCTGCTGTTCACCCAAGAAGCCTTGCTGAGGGCATCCTTCAGAGCAGGACAGAACCAGCCAGGGAATGAGAGTGCTGAAACTCCTCCTAAAATGAACATAGCATTGCCAAGGATGGTCTTGGTCTTTTCTTCCCTTGACTGAGCCTTAAGATTGTTGTTCCACCCCAGTAAGAAGCAGTATGTGACATTGAGGGACAAGAAGCAGGACAGTGAGGGCCCCCGCATGTGTGAGACAAGGGTCGTCTTCTCTGACTGGACATCATTACTTATTTACTGTTTAAAACTGGTGATTGATACAGTTCATGCATCTCAGGTGCGTCTGAACAGCGACTGAGACACTGAACAGTTTTTGTCCTTCATTGGGATTTTGGACTAGCCCCCGTATAAGTATCATATCAAAATTACAGCTCTATTTATCTGAAAACTAAGAAAGCGTGAAGGGGGATGAAATAATTCAAGGTCTGAAAACAATTCCCTCCATGGGGAGAATTAGAGCTCAGCTTGCCTGTCCTGTCAAAAAGGCTTATCCAAAGCAGAGCTGATTACAGTGTATGTGCACCTTTGTGAGGGGAAAATACGTGGCAAGGAAGAGCTTTTTAGTCTAGGAGAGAAAGGTGTAAATGAATGAATGGCGAGAATACAAACACATATTTTCAAAGTCAAAGCAGGCAGTTCTGTTTAGAAGAGAAGCTAGAATAAGGGAAAAGGCAGACGCTGGCTCACTCTCAGTCTTCACACCACTGCCAGTGGGGATCTGGAAGAAATCTGAGTCAGGAAGATACTCTGCATCATGTAGGTCATGGACCAGAGCATCCCAATGCTCTGCTAGGTCTTACAGGGCTATGGACCTGAGAATCTTTATGCCAGTGAAAATTCACGCCATTTTGTTCAAGCTGAAAAACTAAATTATACAGATTAATTTAATAGAGTGAAAATCATAAGTTTCTCTTCTTAAGATCCAGTTCCAGCAGCTGTACACTGGTTTCCAGTTACCACCTTAGAAATTCAAGTCATCTTTTATGAGCTTGAAGTCTTTTTTTTTGCACAAGAGAAAGGCTTTTGAACGAGCTTGATACTCTTTTTTCTCCTTTGATCTGTCTAATCACATGAATTAATTGACTGTTAAAAATTGTAAAATTCAAATATCTTTCAGGAATTCCATAGAAATACTGAACAATGTCACGAATCATGCTTAAGATCATAGCTTCATATACTCCCCTCAGTGCCATGTGACTACCAACCCAGTATTGATTTCCTTTCATCTCAAAAACTGAAGCGATATTCATTGCCAAAATAAAAAGCTGTCTGAGTTATGAGAATGCACTGCCAGCAAGTTCCAGGATGAAGCATAGATATAAAAAAGAAAAAAGGGGGGAGGGGGTGGTGAAAGCATATGTGAAAAAGCTGAATATACTCTGTGGGAAGATACATACTAAATAAGGATTTCATAATAAAACAATACAGGAGCAAAGGTAATAGATGGATGTCACAATACCACTGATCTTGTCCAGAGCTTGATGGACCTTGCCTCTGGGATTAGCTTAGAGCAGCCCTGAGTGGTGGCCAGCCATGTCCCACTGGATTTGTTCCTTCCCTTTTTGCCCCAGCTAAAACCTTTCCTTTTATCTCGTGGACAAAGACTATACTGGGGATGGAGGGCGGGGGGGGC
>NW_010532782.1:0-517 GCF_000687285.1 Phaethon lepturus
TTCCTGTAAAAGAAAAGAAAAATGTTTCGGTGGGGAAAGCCGAACAGGTTACTCCTTTTATGATGCAGGATAGATCCATCACGCACTGATTCTGTGTTTTGCACCATTGTTATCAGCAGCTTCCCATGCATACAGGCCACGAGGTTTAGTTAAAGTCATGGGCACAGTGCCAATGGACGGTAGGTTAACCATTACAGGTTGTCCTGGTTGTAGTGTCGTAAGGCACCTTTGCTGCTCAGTAGATGGAGCACTGAGCTTAGCCTCTGAAAAGAATGCTCAGCTCACCGGGCTCCCAGTGGATCCATACCAATTATTCAATTGATAAAGTACTCTGGAAAGTTGAGTATCCCACCGAGCCTTGTGTGGTTCAAGGCTCCTTTTCAATTAGCTCTTTCTTTCATTAGCTCTTTCTACCATCCCGTTTGATTGGGGATAATATGGGGTGTGGAATACCCATAGAATTTCTCTTTGTTTTGCCCATTCCTATACCTCTTTGCATGAGAAATGTGAACCATTG